>NW_003852409.1:19405615-19436976 GCF_000181295.1 Otolemur garnettii
CTTCCCACTCTGTGTTCTACGGGATAGTTGGGTCCAGGTCTCAGTTTACACGGAGAAGCCTCCTGGCCACAGGTTAGCAGCTCAGAGCCTCGGTTTCTCCCTTTGTGAAATTCACGTGATTAGACGGCAGGCTCTAAAGCTTCTTTCCTCATCTGCTGCTAAAGATTCTTGATTTGTCAAACAGCTAATCTAAAGGTTTTGGGTTTCAAATCCTGCTCCACTGATATATAGCTAGGAAAACAGAGTAGGAGGGACCCCCACGTTGTGTTTCCCAGACATGCAGGCATCCTCCGTGGGGGTGGGCAGGCATTCCCCATGTGTCTCTTTCCCTCCCTCCCGCCCCACCCGGTTCTCTCCCAGGCTTACTGCCATTAGCCTCACTTTGTCTCTGATCCCTGACACAGCATCCCAGACCCTGTCCTAGAGCCAGGGCCAGTAACTCAATTAGCACCCCCACCAGCCCGCCTCGCTCCCCTCCCGTGTGGGGCAGATAAGAGGAAGGAGGAGGAATCAGTCGGCCCCCTCACCAGTTGCTGGGAGGGGCAGGGGGGTCACGGAGCTTGTGGCCCCTCTGTCAGGCTGCCCTGGCCTGCTCTGAGCCAAGGCGAGAAAGGAAAACAAGAAGATGAATCGCCACGTCTTCTTGGTGGCTGTTCCGATGAGACTTTAGAACAACAGTGACTAAAAAGGAAAACAGCATCTGGTGGAGGAGAGGGGACAGAATGGGCTCTGCTGGGATTGCATTTATTAGTATTTTTCTTTCTAACAATGTGAAATCATAATAGATGATCCACCTCTCACCTTTAAAAAAAGTTAAAACTTAAAAAAAAAAAAGCTCAAAAGAAAACTTCTCCAGGCTCTAAGTATTCATTCAGACCGCCCTCTGCAGAAAACACAGTGAATTTCCCCTCCAAAAAATGCTTTCTTGAAATCAAGCTTCCCATGACTTGAAGACAGGCCTCTAAAAGAGAAAAACACAAGAAGAATGTGAGTGGTGGTCGGGGTGGGAGTGATAAAGTGGTGATGGTAATCGTCATAATCTGTCACTTAGAATGGGTGGCCTGCTTAGCACAGGCATAATGCCACATGGTTAAGAACATTGACTCTGGTGAAAAGACTGGCCAGACGCTTAGTCCGGGCCTCCATTTTTCTCTTCTGTAAAATGGGTTGCTAGTAGTTTCTACTTTTAGAGTTGTGAGGATAACATGAGTTTGTATATGTAAAGTGCTTAACACAGCGACACCTGACCAGTGTTCTGTGTAAGTTTGCTACTGCTGCTAATATTATTGTTATTCGTATTCTTTTTTTTTTTTTTTATTTGAGACGGAGCCTGAAGCTATCCCCCCTGGGTAGAGTGCCATGGCATCACAGCTCATAGCAACCTCCAACTCCTGGGCTCAAGCGAGTCTCCTGCCTCAGCCTCCCAAGTAGCTGGGACTACAGGTGCCCACCACAACTCCTGGCCATTTTTTAGTTGCAGCCATCATTGTTGTTTGGCGGGCCCGGGCTGGGGATTTGAACCCGCCACCTTAGGTGTATGTGGCTGGCGCCTTAGCCGCTTGAGCCACAGGCGCAAAGCCATTATTCGTATTCTTAATTCAGAAGCCATATCAACCTTCCCAGCAACCCTTGGAGATAATGTTATTATACTAATTTTATAAAGAAAAAAAAAACCAACTCTGTGATTCAGAGAGATTGGGTCATTTGGCCGAGGTCACACAGCCAGTAAGTGAGAGTGGCAGTATGTAAGCAGAGTCTGCACACTTCACCATGAGGTATTGCAGGTCTTGGGCACCCAAAGGCGCCAGCCTTTCTGCTAAGCATTCTTTTCTTAAACGATTTTATTCATATTCATAGCAACTCTGTAGACTCCAAATAATTTAACCATTTTGCTGATCAGAAAATTGAGGCATTGACAGTTTCAGTGGACTGCCCATTCATATAGCCAGGTAGGTCAGAGAAGGAGACCTGCACCCTGTCTGCCTGCCCAGAAGACTCTGTTCAATATTCAGACGCACTCTCTGGAAAGCAAAGAGCATTTCTCTTTTCTGTGCTCTCGGTTTAGCATCACTGAATCACAGCAAGAAGTGAAAGTGAACGCACATGTCCCTCTTGTGCCCTTTCCATGAGTCATGAAAACAACAATTTTCAGTTATTATCACTCTATAAACATTCCACCACATAAAGCCCAGGCCTCCATCGTAGGGTCAGTCTATGTTCTGTGCTATAGTTTTGTTTGTTTGCAGATCATCCTCCATTGACAGTAGCCAAATTGTTTTTAAATCTAGAACGGGTTTGACACTTCATAAAGTTGTCCTGGCAATGCGGCTCAAAGGCCCAAGTGGGTCTTGTTTGTACTTTCTACTTGGGTCATCGCCTCTCTCCTCTTTGGGCCTCAGTTTCCTCTTCTGGAAAATGGGCACAATTGTAAACTTCAAAGCTCTGTTTAGAAAGAGAATGAAATAACATCTCCAGTGTGTTCAGGGCAATGCAGGGCAGTTAGCAGGCCATCAAGAATGTCACGGGAAGGGCCCACACCTATAATCCTAGCACTTTGGGAGTCCCTGGGTGGATCACCTGAGCTCAGAAGTTCGAGACCAGCCTGAGCAAGAGCAAAACCCCGTCTCTAAAAAATAGCCAGGCATTGTGGCGGGCACCTGTCGTCTCAGGTAGTTAGGATGCTGAGGCAAGAGAATCACTTGAACCCAAGAGTTTGAGGTTGCTGTGAGCTATGATGTCACAGCACTCTACCCGGGGAGGCAAAGTAAGACTGTCTCCAAAAGAAAAAAAAAAAGAACGTCACTGAAGGTGGTCTCTCCTTCCTCCTTCCTCACTCCCCATTTGCGCTCCCCTTTTGCAGAGATGGTCCTAGCAAAGACGGTCCTGAACTAGATCCTGCCAATAAATTACTGTGATATGTTTTGCAACGTTAGGAGAACCTCCTTGTTCTTCGTCTCCCCATTATAAAGTGATAAGGGCGAATTAGATGCGCTCCCAGGGCCCTTTCAGCTCTGACTTCCAGAATTTAAATCCCAGATCGTTATTGTTTTAAAACCGTGCATTTTAAAAGAAATGCGAGCTTGGGGAGGAGAAAGGAATTCCTTTCACCTAAAGGGTCACAGGGGGTCACTAAGGGGACAAAAGAGCAGGAAAAGGAGGAGATGGGGCGGAAGGCTGATGTGCAGGCAGGACCAAAGATCTGAAGTCCTCAACCGGGAGGTCTGGTGGACGCATTCAAACGCCCTTGAGTCAGCATCGGTTAGGATCAAGCTTGCCATCCCGCCTCAGACCAAGGCTTACCACCTCCTTTGGAAACTTGGGCGACCTACCCCACAGAGAGACAGAGCTAGAATGAAAAGAAACAGGAGGGCCTCTGACGCCAGAAGGGAGGAATTCCAGCCCGCAGCCCAGGTCAGCTTCCTGACTCTCAGGAAGGGGTCAGGCTCAGGGAACCTACTTGGAGCTTGCTTGAATATCAGGAATGGAGACCAGACTTTGATGTGTGCCTTTGAAAAGCAGCCGGAGTCCAAGGCAGGTGAATCGGGGCGGCCAAGAACAAGGACTTCATTGTGGCCTTTACAGTGACCAGAAGTCCATCTGCACATACATGTGACTCCGTGTCCATCTGTGCAGTTGTGCCGTGGTAGCCTGGGAGAGGGAAGAGGCCTCTGGGCCGAGTGTCCAGGGGCCTTTTCTTAGCTCCTGGCTCTCTGCTGTTTCTTAGAGTCCATGTTGGGTTGGAAAAGACATTTAGTATTCATGAGCCGTGATCTCCACTTGAAGGGAGTGCCCTGGGGGAAATTGAAATATTAAGCAAGTGAGGGATATAGACCTAATTGTATCCTCCTTTTCTTTTTTGGACAGAGAAGTAATATGCTTAAAATAAAATGATGGATGGGCAGTCAAGATGGTGTGAAAACCTCACTGTTAGAGCCTGCAGGAAAAAAATTGGCTGCTTGTTCTAACATGCGCCACTGGACCCAGGCAGAAGATGGTGCAGTTTGGCCACTGGCTTGTGGCCTTCCTTCATTCATTCCACATTTATTGATGCCTGTTGTTTGCCAAGCACTGTGCTAGTTTCAAGGGAAACAGCAGTGAACAAGGAAGGCCAGAGAGGTTGGAAAAATGACACTCATAATTATTTCAATGTCATTGTTGAAAATGCCTCTAAGTGAAAATACTTGGAGGTGTATAACCAAACCTTTACAGCAAGGGACAACGGAGACCTTGAAATGTGACATTTAAGCTGAGGTTTACAGGCTGAATAAGAAGGGGGCATATTCAGGAGATATGGAACAGATGACTGAGCAAGGATTACGAGAAGTTCAGAATATTCAGTTTTCAGACAGGGGCGAATTTCGTTTTTAATTTCGGATGAATATGAGGCTGCACAGGATTAGGTTGCATGGTTTGCATCTGTAAGGTCAAGTCTGCATTGTAGTTGTTTCCTTCACCCCGTGAGTGTGCCATATACCTGTGCATTATTCCCTTTGGGTGGGAACTTGCTGAACCCTCTTCCTCCTACCCTTCTTGAATTTGGTTAAGTTTTCCTCTCAAGTGAGCTCCTAGTTGTTAATACACTAGTTTCCATTTAGGATTGAACACCCTTGATGCTTGCTTTTCCATTCCTGTGATACTTTACTTGGGAAGTGTTCTTTAAATCTTTTGAGGTTACAAAGATACAAAATCTCTGTCTCCTTTAAGGCTGAAGTGTGCTCCATGGTATATATAGAGCACCATTAATTAACCCATTCATGTGCTGAAGGACATTTGCATTGTTTCTGTGTCTTCGCAATTGTGGATTGGGCTGCTATCAACATTGGTGTGCAAATGTCCTTATGGGGAAATGACTTTTCTTCTTTGGGGCAGATCCCTAGTAATGGGATTGCAGGGTCAAATGGAAGGTCTATGTTAGCTCTGTGATTACGCAGGCAGAGGGGAGAACTTGCAAAGAAGGAAAAGAAAGTCAGAAGTGAGCATGGCTGGACTGTGGTGAACGAAGGAGGATGAGGCTAAAGCCCAGTGCGCTCTCACCCTTGAAGACTGTACTGAGGCTGGCACTTACAGCATGAAGGAAGGAAATGTCAGCTCTCTCCTTCATGTGCCTTCCACACCCTGTGCACAATAGCCATGTGCAAGCTTGCCCAGAACAGGGCTCGGCAAACTACAACTGCCCATGGCCAAACCCAACCTTCTGCCTGTTCTGGTAGATAAAGTTTTATTGAAACATAACCGTGCCACTTTGTTTGCATATTTGCCACCACAAAGGCAGAGCTGAGTTGTTCCAACAGAGACCTGGCAGGGCCCACAAGGCCAGCTGCTGGTGCAGACGAGTTTGCCGTCAGCCCTTCACGTCCTCAGGCTCCGTACCCTTGGATTTAGTCAACCTTGGATTGAAAATATTGTGGGGGGACAAGAAAAAATAACAAAACAACAATAAAAAATACTACAAATAAAAATATATAGTGTAACAGCTATTTGCATTGTTTCGGTATTAGAAATAATCTAGGGATAATTTAAAGTACTAAAGAGGATATGCATAGGTTATATGCAAATACGATTTCATTCTATATCAGAGACTGAAGTGTCTGTGGATTTTTATATTCAAGGACAGTCCTGGAATGGATCCCCTGCAAATACCAAGGGATGACATTGGTAGGTAGATCCAGAATAGCCAGTTAGGCAGATCAAGGCAGGTGAGAGAGAAGGGTGAGAATATGACTTCATATAACTTGGTCCTGGCCCTGTGCCAGCTCTCACTCTGTCACCCTGGGGTTGAGTGCCATGGCATCCTCATTTGCACAGAAACCTCAAACTCCTGGGTTCAAGAGATCCTCCTGCCTCAGCCTCCCAGAGAGCTGGGATTACACGTGTGAGCCGCCCACCCAGCCCCAGCCGTACAGCAGTAATCTTACTGAGTCCCCAGGTTTTTCACTTCTACGTGTGTGTCCTTCACCCTTGAGGAAGGAAGGCGGGCATCTGTCCCTCTCTTGTCCCCAGCATTGAGCTCAAGCCAGTCATTGTGTGATACACTGAAACAAATGATACTTTGAAGCTGGAAACAGGGGCCAGAGGAGCCCAAAGAACTTGTCTCCCAAAAGGGCTCTGCGGCACCCTGGGTCCCTCCTTGACCAGTGGAAGGAAGTGTCCTATTTATGAAAAGCCTAGCCCTGACAGCCAGGTGGTGTTATCACTGATTTCCAGATGACACACCAGAGCCCCCAAATGTTTAAGTGGCTTTTGAGCAAGTGGCCTTCATTCAATACATATGTATTGAGCTGGGACACCACTAGAAGAGAAACAAATCTTCCTGAGTGCTGGGTCTTGTGCCAGGCCAGCTGCCTCACACATTACTCTCCTGTCCCCTCTTGATCCTCCCAAGGCTCCGGGAGCACGTGAAATGGGGGCCATTACTACATTGTACACAAGGAAAAGCTAAGGCTCAGTAACGTGAAGTGGCTTATTCAAGCAAACAAGAGGCTTATTAAGGGGCAGAATTGAGATATGAACCAAGATCTGCCCAATTCCAAAACTAGCCCAGCCAGACGCCCTCATCCAAAATACCAGACCTTCAGAACCAAGTGGGAGTGGTAAGAGAGAAACAGTTGTCCCTAGGTGTCCACAGGAGATTCATTCCAGGACCTCCTGTGGATAAAAAAATTTAGAAATGTTCTGAGTCCCTGATACAAAATTGCATAGTGTTTGCATCTAACCTATGCACTTCCCTTCGTTACATTAAATCATCTGGAGATTACTCGGAGTGCCTAATACAATGTAAATGCCCTGTAAATAGCTGTCATGTTGTCTTGTTCAGGGAATGGTGACAAGAAGAACAGTTTGTACATGTTTGGTACAGGTGCAATTTCTTTTTTCATAATATTTTCCATCCGTGGTTGATTGAATCTATGAATGTAAAACTCATAGATTTAGAGAGCCAACTGTATCAGCTGGGTATTCCCACCCCCTTTCCTTCCCATTATCCCAGGCAATAGTCCTAATAGCACAAATAACACAAGTTATTAATTAAATTAATTGGGTGAAATTAATCCATGGCTGCTTCTCTATTCATTCCTTTGGTTAAAGACCTTAATACCAGGAGGAAGTTTTAACCTTATACAGGCCTTATAGATAAGGAAAAGGAAGCAGAGAGGTAAGTAATTTACCCCAATTCCCCACTTCCCTGTAAGGGAGTCTAGTCCTGGAGGTCCAGCTTAACTGCTAATTTATGTTATGTCTTCATCATTAAGGTTAAGGTTATCTAAAACAATGTGTACTCTGAAGAGCTGAGCAGCCTAGCAGCAAACAGAAACCCAGAAGGCAAAACAAGGCAGGGAGCTCAGGAAATCCTCTCAACACAAAAGGATCCCAGGGTCTCTTTAAGAAACATCATTTGAAGTGTTTGTTTACAGATCATTAAATACTTAACGGAGGAAGAAAGTAAAAGACAACGCTCTCTTGGCCACTACTGCTTAAGTAGCAGAGAGACATGAACCTAAATCTGAAATTATTACCTGTGAGAAAGGTATTCTCATAACTTGGACAGGAGCGCAGCCGTTTTAGAAGATCAGAAATCTTCATTTCTAATCTTCATGTAGAAGGTCAGAAATGAAAACAAACAAAAAAATCCCCTAGCCAGATTCCTGGTCTCAAGGCCAGAGTGCTTGGAAATACCCTGCCCATATCCTGACCCCGCACTAAAGAAGACCCCCAGGTGGGACTCGGGCTCACTGCCCCATCCCAGCCGTACTGACCAGGCTAATAAAAGGCTTCTGCTACTGTGTAAGAGCTGAGCTGACACCTGGTCAGTCTCCCTGCTCCTTCTCCCTCTTTTAAAGTCTTTGCTGTCCCTGGACTGGCCTCTTCTCCTTGCTCATAGACCTTCACCCAGTTCTGTCCCAGAACCTTTCAATAATAATTATTAAGGGACTGGCTTTACCATTGGCTGGAGAAAAAGCCGAAATACCACAGGTCCCAGTATCTGCAGCTCCGTACTCACAGGTGTGGTGGCTGCCTTCTCTTTTCCTCCAGGTGGCCTGCAGACACCTGGGAATGAATGTGATCAGTCTCACACTATTTGTTTAAATTAAGCACTCTCTGCATACAAAGCTCTGTCCTACGCAGGGTGCAGATGAGAAGGACAAATAGCAGAAAATCGCTATTGGAAGGCTTCCGAAGACAATGGTCAGTAAAGGGGCAGGGATTGGGTGAGAGAACCCGGGAGCAGTGGAAAGCCACTGATGGGGGTGCTGGTGAGTCTTTGAAAGATTCTAGACAGCTGGACTCAGATAAGACCGGGTGTGGGGCTCTGTTATTGTAAAGGTCCAGAACAAGGGTTCTTTCCTGTGTACTGTGAGCAGACTAGTCCTAAAGAAAGCTACTGCAGGGAAGTCACGGGAGGGTCTGATCCTGCAGTAAGTGGTGGATTCTGGGCAGAAGCATGACATGCTGAGCGCAGTATTTTAAAAAGAACAACTTCTTTGAATGGGATCCTCTTCAAGGGCCAACAAAGTACTCTTGGCAAACTGACCTAAAGAGAAATCAGTTATTTCAGCTTTCAACACCAGTCAGAAACCCTGCCCAAATTATCCATAAGTTTAAATTAAACTATCAACCGCCATTGGCAGGACTCTGAAAGGTCCTGGCTGGAGCTGGTCCCTCAGTTCAGGACTCCAAAACCACGCGTTTAACTTGAGTTCAGCCTCATTACCGAGGAAAGGGCTGCACGAGCGTCTTAAATCCCTTTTCCAATTTGTCTTTCTGACCTTTGCCAAGAAAACTCCTAAAGGAACAAGGGAAGGAGGAAAAGCCAATTGACCAGACCCCCCAAGCACAAGGACCACGTCTCTGCTCCAGGCTTGCCCCCCCAAAAGCTTTTTCTGACTAAGAAATGATAATGGTGTTTCTTACCTAAGCTACATTATTTCGTTCATTAGTGCATTTATTCATTACGCAGACTTTTATTTGTTGGGTGCCTCTTACTTGCCAGGTCTGTTCTACTTGGATGCCCCCGGGCACTCAAATTCATCATATCTAATACAAAATTCACCATCTTCCTCCCCAGACCAGCCGCAAGTGTTTTTTTCTCCATCTCAACTGGTGGCGCCACTAGCCAACCAGACTTTTAAATCAGAAGCTTACAACACATCAGTAACTCTTCCCTCTCTGTCACTTCCCACATTCAAACAGTTAGCATTCTTCCAATTTTACTTGGAAATTATATCTCTTTCACCCAAATCAGTCTCCCTCCCCCTATTATCTTTGCATCATTTAAGATCTCTTAGTTTAGTTCCTGCCTAAACTATTGCAAGAGAATTGGAACAGGCTCCCCCATCTTTGCTGGTCTCATCTATAACCTATCCAGCAGTCCAGCCAGAGAAAACTTCTTCAAATATAATATTTTTTGTTACTCTTCATTGCCCTTGAGATGCATCTAAATTCCTTACTTGGGCATTCAATGCATGGTCTGCATGGTCTGATCTGGTCGTTTGCATTTTATATAATATCATACTTCAAAGTCTTATGCTTTCAGCTTATTCTCTGGTCTTCCCTTCCTTCCATCCTTCCTTCCTTCCTTTTTTCTTTCCTTCCTCCTTTCCCTCCCTCTCTCCTTCCCTCCCTTCTTTCTTTCCTTTCTTTTTCTTTTTCTTTTTCAGTGTCACTTTGTCCCCTTCAGTAGAGTGCTGTGGACTCATAGCTCACAGAAACCTCAAACTCTTGAGCTCAAGCCATCCTCTTATCTCAGCCTCCCAAGTAGCTGGGATTACAGGGGACATCACAATGCCCAGCTATTTTTAGAGCTAGGGTCTCACTCTTGCTCAGGCTGGTCTCCAACTCCTGGGCTCAACCAATCTGCCCGCCTCGGCCTCCCAGAGTGCTAGGATTACAGGTGTGAGCCATGGCACCTGGGCTTGGTTTCCTTTCATCTGCTGATAGCATCCGCCTGCCTGCTGTGTGCTCCCCACTATCCATTCCTCCTTGGACAGATACAACCCAGGTATAACTTCCTTAGGGAAGTCTTCTCAAATTTGGATAAGACTGGACTGGGGGGGTGTCCTTCGTCTGTGCTCCTACCAAATCTTATTCTTCAGAGCAAAGTGCCATGTAGTCAGAACTTACAGATCTCTCACTGGAACCTCAGCCCTTGGAGTGCTGAGACCCACTTTAATTCGTCTGATTTTCCAGGAGTTAGTCCAGGACCTGGTTCATAATTTGTGGTTCAGTAAACATAGAATAAATGGGTGAAAAGAGGATCTATTTCTTAGGAGACAGTTTTATTTCTCAGGCAACAAAAGTATAGTAGATCTTTGTTGGTCTTTAGAGTCAGACCAACCTCAGATTGAATTGGAGACTTTCTTCCCTCTAACTGTCACCTGAGGTAGGATTTCCTGGTTCAGGTGGCCCGGGGCAAGCAGAGGTTTCTGGCCTAGATGTGTTCGACATCCTAATTCTGCCACAAAAGGGGAGGGGACTGCCCTTGGTTTTCTCATCAATATACCACTACATTGATACTCCCGCAGCTAGAAAGACTACCTAAGTGCTGCTGGTGCTCTTTTGATCTTTATTATGTTCCTGGGCAGTACACAGGGGCTCAAGTGCTAATTCTCCTTCCCTCTCTAGACTGACAGTGGCCTTCACTCTTTGTCAAGGTCTGAATGCTTTAGAAGTTTAGAAGAAGAGATAGGGAGAACCGGTGGTGTTTGGATCACCCCCTAAGATTTTCTGATAACCCCCAATTGAGCTGCTTTTGAGTGCCAAGTCCCCCTCTGTGGCTTGCCTCCACGTGGTGGGGGAGAGCGCTAATTAACCGGTAGCTGGAAAGAGCTACAGGTATGCCACCCCCCAGGCAGAGAATTCAAAAGGAAGTGGATAGCTGTGTAAATAACACCGCTTTAAGGGGCATTTAAGCCAACGCTCTTTGTTAAGGAAATTGATGGCTTTGTAAGTACTGCGTCTGAAGGGAGCACTTGAGCTGACGGTCCCCATCTCGCCTCGTAAATTCCCTAATGGACTGTGGGCCGGCGGCTGGGCCCAGCTTATTCAATCACTTGCCAAAAAAACCTTGGATTTCACTTAAAAAAATTTAGAAATGCTTAACCAAAGCATAACTTATTTGAGCCATTGCAGTTTAAGTGTGGTACAAGGTACCAGAGACAGGTTACTTCCCCTTAGAGAAAAGGAGACTCCTGATCTTTTGTTAAAAAAAAAAAAAAAAAAAAAAACAAGTGCTAAGTGGTTTCTTTCTAGTTTGTTTGTTTGTTTGCAACGAGGTCTAGCTCTGTCACCCAGTCTGGGTGCAATGTTGTCATCATAGCTCCCTGCAGCCTCAAACTCCTGGACCCAAGTGACCCTCCTGCCTCAGCCACCTGAGCTCCTGAGCAGCTGGGACTGCAGGCGGCAGGCAACCATGCCCAGCTTTTCTTTTTCTATTCTCTGTAGAGATGGGATCTTCCTGTTTGTCAGGCTGGTCTCTAACCTCTGGCTTCAAAGGATCCTCCTGCCTCCACCTTCCAAAGTGCTATGATTAGAGGCAGAGCCACAGCACCAGTCCTAGGTGGCTCTATATAGCTCTCATTTTGTCCTCCTACCATCTGGGAAGATACTCATTATTCCACTAGTTTGTCAAAGAGGAGACTGGGACTGAGCTCTGAAATTTACTATGCATCATTGACACCCAGAAAATTAGCAGGAGCTGGGATGTGATCATCGCCCGACCAGGTCCCCCAGCCCCCAAGTAGTGCAAAATCTGCAGAGCATTCCAGGAATAATCAAATCAGCCCAAGTTCGTTAGATCCTTCCATACCCACATCCATACCAAAGACATGAATTGGGACTTGTGAGTGGCTGTTCAGGCTTGGATTTTTAAATCGGACTAGTCTGGATTTGATTCCTGATTCTGCAACTTGTGAAATCTTAGGCAATGACTTAACTTCTTTAAACCTCAGTTACTTTGTCTGTAAAATGAAATTTAGCACCAAACACAGAGGGCTCTTCTTGTACTAAATGGTGTTATGTCCTGGAAACATGTAACAGTGTACTTAGCATGTGCAAGTCGTTCAGGCATTCCGTTAACTGTACCATCTATAATACATTAGATATGCTAAGTGTAATTTGATGGCAGCACAACTCGCCATTAAAAAGATGTGGAATCAGCCTAAGTACCCATCACTTTATGAGTGCGCACACACGACTATTCAGCCATAAAAAAGGAGTGAAATGATGTCTTTTGGTGCACCTTGGAAGGAACTGGAGATTTTTAGCCTAAGTGAGGTATCTCAGGAACAGAAAAATAACACCACATGTACTCTCTAATACTAGGGTGCTAAATGATAGGCACAGAAGGGCACAAAGAGATGTAAGGGACATTGGAAACCAAGAGTGGGTGAGGGTGGGAGGGAGGGAGGGTAAAATTTACCTAATGGGTGCAAGGAACACTATTCTGGTGATGGGCACACTAAAGCCCTGGCTTAATGTCATACAGGGTATCCGTGCAACAGAAACATTTGTAACCCCCCCCCCCAGTATTTTGAAATAAAAGAAAAAACAAATACTATTTTAACTGGGGAAGTAGATGATGCTATCGGCACACATAGAGAGGGGGCCTTCCAGAGACATTTTCCAGAAGTGTCAGATTAAACTATGAACGAAAGATGAAAGTCCACTAGTCATGGAAAAAGCAAAGCTGGGAATTTGGAGTGAGCCTGTGCAAAGGTGGCGAGGTGAGAGGAAGCAGGGTCCCAGTGCGTTAGAGAAGAGAGAAGGGTGCAGGGGCAGGCAGGGGCAGACTGTGCCTTGTCAATCTCATTAAGCCTCTGTCGGAAAATGCTGAATGAAAAACTTTGCATCTTCTGGGCAGGCAATTTCATTTTGGACCAACCATAGTTTGTTCAAGGATGTCTCCTCTGAACCTTGTCTTTCTCTGGTTAAATGTTTTCATACCCACTGCTTAGTGGATCGTGCCTTCCAGAGTCCTATTCTCTGAGCATAGCTTAGCTCATCAGTGGCCTAGAATTTGTCTGTCCAGCCATGGCTGGTCCAGCTAGGACCCAAGAAGACTTCCTAGGCCTTTGTCCTAGAATCTACAGACAATATTATAATCTGTAATCTCTTATTCTTGTTTGGGCAAACACCTCCTTCAGTTGATAGCAACTGACCTCCAAGTGGCCACTACTTCTTGGAACTATTTTTGATTATGAATAGTTATAATGACCCTTATCATCTCTGATCAAAAAGAACAGGTTTTGAATGATATTTTCAAATGTTGCTGGCTAATTCTTCCCTCTCTTCCTCTTTTTCCTCCCTTCCCTCTCTCTGTTCTTCCTCTCTTTCTTTCTTATTGAGAGAGGGGAAAGACATATATACCCATTTCTATAAGAACAAAATACAGTCAAACAATAGAAATCAAAGAGCAGATAGGTTAAAGTTAGCATAAAGTTCTGTTTCAAGGACTGAAGAGTAACTTGCCCCGTCACATAAAAGGAGGAAAACTTACCCAAGTGTGATTCTGCCCAGTGCCCGGCTTCTGTCCTTTAGAGCCCCGCAGTGTGTCTGTCTCACCAGCTTGGAGATAGAAGACACTGTGGCTTGAATGGCTCATCTATTTTGGACTTATCTGAGCCATATGGTAGGAGGATGGTCTTCAAGGAGGGCCAAACCAATCAGGACTCAGGCTAGAAGCATCCATTTTGACACTCCAGTTTCGACCTGGGAACCCCACCAAGAACACAGCATGCTGCGGTCACCTTAGTCACGACCAGCTATGCCAGACCCGGGGGAACTGGCTTGGTTTTCATGTGGTGCCCTGACTCATCCTTGAGTCCTTGGCCCACTGGTAGGCATAGCATACGCTTGTCCAAAAGTCTTTTTTTGTTGTTGTTTGCTGGAATCTTATGAATGCCTTAACAGAATGATGGGCTGTTTTATTGGATTGAAAACTAGATATACCTATAGGTATATGCTGACTTTTATTTACATGCATTGTTTTTCTTGACACTCATGCATCCAATTCTCATGAACCAATTCCTATTTGACATTGCATGTTTTTAATATTTATATAATGAGCCTTAATTAGCCACTGAGGACCCTTGGCCTCTATTTATTATATAGCATTCAGTGATTTACTTAACCTTCCCTAATCTCACTTTCCACATTTGCAAAAGGAAGACTATGGACTAGATAACTTCTGAAGAGTCTTGCAGTGCTAAGCCAGTTGTTCATTTGCAAATATTTGTGACCACCTTCTATGTACCAAAAAAGTAAATGCAGCCACGGACACAACAGCCTATGTTTCTGCTCTCGTGGAGCTGCCCTTCTGTTTTAGAGGGAGTACGGTGGTCAAGTAAACATTTGAAGATGCAAGATAATGCTCTGAAAGGAAGAGAATGGACTGGTGGAATAGAGACAGGAGTGAAAGTGGGAACTATTTTTCCCTCGTGTGATTAGAAAAGTCCTCTCACTGGGCGGGTGATGGTTGATCCAAGACCTCAACAAACAAAGAAACAAAAAATTGCAAAATCCATTGATAATTAGGGAGATGAGTGCTAGCTTGTATCTGTAATAATAAAATGTGAAAACAACACTGCTTATTGTTTTTATGTTTGAGCATTTTCTGTAGGATTATTTTACTTGATCCTTACAAGCCACTTTCCAAAATGGGTAAGAAAAGTAAAATAGTCATTTTTTTTTAATAGGGAAAAAGAGCAAGACTCAGAATGATGCTGCTCTATGTCACCTGATCCCCAAGAGCAAGCGAGTGGCAGGGCTGGGGTGCGGACCCTGCTTTCTGGCCCCTTATCTGCTTCACATCATAGTCCTCTCTGTTGCTCAAAATGGGCTCATCACCCGCCCTTCTCAGCCTGCACTGTGCTGATCATGCTCCCCCATCATAACTGGGGAAAAAAGTGTTTTAATGATTGAAGTCCACAAAGTTAAGAACCAAATAGATTCTAGAGTGACACAATGGAAGGGGATCACAAGCTACTCAGTTTAACGCTTTCCTTCCACACTAGCGAAAAGGCCAAAACTGCATCCCAGAGAGGGAGAGTGACATGTCTAGATCAGGGCGTCTGTCCCCATCTCCAGTTCCCTTGGCTTGCCCTTTTCATTACAGCACCAGGCTGCAGATTGTGCAAAAGTGTCTTTCTTTCCTTTTCTGTCCTTTCTTCTCTTCCATTCCTTCCATTATTTTTTTTTATATGGAGATGAGATCACATTCAAACCACTGACTCTCCATTTGTAGTTTGCTGTCTTTTATTACCTCCCCCTTTTGCCACTGTTTGCGCGCTCTCCGCATATCAATCCTTTGGATTGTTTTTCTCCATTTATCAACATAAATCATCCTGGCCAAATTTCATTTTGTCATTTCCTGCTGATACTGTTAAAGGCCTTTGGGTCTGAGGGATCACCCTTCCTTCTGTTTGTGCTTAGAATGCCTGCCTACTTCTTGGCCACTATATAATTTATGTGATACTAATTTTATACCCCTTTTCATATCATGCGTTTTCATTAGAACCCAAAAGAGACCCTGCTGAAAGTCATTTAGGGCTTTGAATATTCTGCTATTTTGGCTGTATTGTTATTTATTAGAATTACTATCTTTACTTACAATCTGTTTAGGCCATTTAAATAACTATGCTAAATTCAAGGTGATGTAAATGCATCTTCAAGTTCCAATTCATAAGGCTGTCAAATCTCTTTATTAAATTTTAGTCTAAAGTATGTGGTGCTTTTTGTATCCAAATATTTCATTTCTTTTCAGATTCAGCTAAGACAGAAAATAAAACAATATTTAGGACAGATGGTGAAGCACAAAGTCTCACAGGAAAAATATTATTATAAGATAGTTTATATAGAATTGGATGTTTTCGTCTAATATGTGTTTGGGTTTGTATGATGACCTCATTTTAATTAATATTTTCATAAAAATCTTTATATAGCACATCTGTTAAAACAGATTCAAATCAGGTTAGCTACATCTTCAGTACATTCAATAACAAGAGAATCAAAAACACCAAGAAAAGATTCTTAATTCATCATTTGCTGAGTACCTGCTATCAGGCGGACACTATTCTAAGTATTAGGGATATAAACATAGGTACAGCTGCTGTAACTTCAGAAATATTTCAGGGAGGCACCTGTGGCTCAAAGGGGTAGGGAGCTGGCCCCATATGCTGGAGGTGGCAGGTTCAAACCCAGCTCTAGCCAAAAACTGCAAAAAAAAAAAAAAAAAAGAAATATTTCAGAATAGTCATTCATCCATTTATTCACTTATTCATTTATTCTTAAATATCAGTAACATTATATGGCCAGACTGTTTTCATGATCCTAAAGAAAAGGATGAACTTTAAAACATGTTCCTATGAAATTTACACCATATGGGAGCAGGTAAAAATAATAAATCAAAATGTATTTTAAGCCGGGAGTGGTGGCTCATGCCTATAATGCTAAGTACTCTGGGAGGCCGAGGAAGTTGAGTAGCTTGAACTTGAGGGTTCAAGACCAACCTGAGCAAGAGTGAAACCTTGTCTCTACTAAAAATAGAAGCTGGGCATGGTAGTTCCTGCCTGTACTACCAGCTACTTGGGAGGCTGAGATAAGAGGATCTCTTAAGCCCAAGAATTTGAGGTTGTTGTGAACTATGATGCCACGGAACTCTACCTAGGGCAATAGAGCGAGAATCTGTCTCAAAAAAAAATGTATTTTAGATAGTGACTAATACTGTGAAGGAAGTAAAACAAGGTGATATGCTGCTCTCTAATGGGCATGAAGGGATAGAATGTAAGCTTGCTGTAGGTAGATAGGGTTATCACTTTAAGGAGGTAACATTTGAAATGACCCTTACATATGAAAAGGCCATGAGGAAAGCCAGAGGTAAATATTCCAGGGAATGTAAACATCAAGTTCAAGTTCCTGGAGCAATATCAAGTTTGGCTTAAGGCATAGATCCTTGTTGAATGAGTAGATGTCTGTCTGGATGGACGTGTGAATGGAAGGTAGTGAGCAAGAATGATAGCAGTAGGAAATGGAGAGAAAAAGCAGGAACTTGTAAGTCATGGTACGAACTTTGGACTTTGTTTCACATGGAGCCTGGAGCCACTGAGGAGTTTTAGGTGAGGGGGTGGCACGGTGTAGTTTATGTTTTTAGAAGACCATTGTAACCACGTTCTGGAAGAGGGGCTGTTTAGAATCAGATACAGAAGAAGCGGACAGACTGGTGAAATGAGCATTGCACTAGTGATGGTGGCTTAGATGAGTGTGGTAGTGGCCTAATAAAGTGGATCTATTTGGAATATCTTATGGGAAGATGGCCTCTAAGTGGATCTATTTGGAATATCTTATGGGAAGATGGCCTCTAATCCATACTGATGGATTTTATATGATGCTGATAGGTGGGCTGAAAAAAAAGGGATAGATGAGTGAGAGAGCTTTGATTTCATCATTCTTGGGTGATGGTGGAATCATTTCATAAGGTGGCAGAAATGGAAATGTGGGGAGAAATCAATATTTTTGTTTTAGGTATGTTGAAAATGTGATGACTTTAAATGCATAGGTATTTATTAGAGATGTCATTGTATGCATCTGAGACTCAGTGAAGAGGTCGTGTCTGAAGCCATAAATGTTTGAGTTGTTGGCACAGCGGTACTTAAAAACTGGGACCAGATGTGAGAGTACAGAGAGAAGTACTTCCTGAAGTTTGGAAGCATTTAGAGTTAGCAAAGAGAAAACAAACAAACAAAAATAATGAATCTATGCCAGAGGATCCGGAAAGTACTAGGATGAGCTGGTGTCATAGAGTATGCAAGAGGGAGCACTTGGAGGAAAGGGGAGTGAGCAACCTCTTTATATGTCTCAAGGCAGTCCAGCAAGGTGAGGATTTGGGTGTACAGTTAATTTTAGCAACATCGAGGTCAATGATGACCCTAATGAGATTGATTTTGGTGAAGTAGTGAGTACAGAAGCCAGATTGGAACAGACTGAAGAGTGAGGCATAACAGATAAAGTGAATAACTTAGTCTAGGTAACTCAATAAACTTTACTCTAAATCATAGAAAGAGGAGTGTGAGAGAAGAGAAATACTGTTGAGGAGACGATGAATGAATGGAGGTTATGGTTTTCTTTTAGATTTTAAAACTTGTACTATTTAATTCTTTTTTAATTTAAAATTTTTAGATAGGCTGTATCCTATTTTTCTTACTTAGAAGAAGAGAGTAAAGATGCAGGAAATACAGGGAATTGGTTTTTGTGTTAAACAAGTATTGAGGGGAAGATGACAGATGAGATGTCATGAAGCTGAAGAGGCTGGAATTAATTCTTCATGGAAGACACAATGGTAGGAACCAGCTTTTAGGCTAAGGAAATAAGGGCTGATAATCCGAAGTATGACTTCTGGGAAAGAACTGTTTGTATTTGAGGGTGGAGATGTGATTGGAACTAAGAATAAATGGGAAAATGGAGCTAGACTACAGAAGGACTTGAAAGGGAGGTGGAGGAGTTAGTTTTGTAAGAGCCAATGAAGTATTTCAAACATGACAAGATTTGCATTTTAGATTAACCACTCACAGGCAGCTTTGTTTGAGAGGATTGAAGTGGGGAAGACCAAAGCTGGTTAGGAGAGTGTCTTAAGGATAAAGTGGACAGAGGATGAGGCTATGCTGGACATGCTCTCCACAGTGGGCATGAGTGCAGAGTGGGTGTGATAATGTAAGACAACCTCTGAAGGTTTTTAGTTTGTTAGACGATGCTTGCTTGCCACAGTGACACCCAGGGAGGACTTTCTGGACCATGTGGGTATGTGACCAACCTTTGAAGGAACCAGAAACCATCTGCAGCTCCTCCGCTCCAGTAGACCTCATTGGCATCTGCAGCTTGTTAGCAGACTCATGGGTCTTTAGCAGCCCTTCACCACCCCATCTTTTATACTCTGAGCAGGCTGATCTGGTTGAGGAGGTTAGGGACAAACCCTGGTTTGAATAGAACTAAATGAGGTCAGCAATATGGGTTTGACACGAAGCCTTTAAAAGACAGGCTATATAAAGTCAAGATATTTCTGTTCCAGAGGAAGCGTATGCCAATAGAACCACATCCCAGCCCCCACCCAAGCTTCCCCTTTGTAAACCATCAGGGGGTAAGGCACTCCTATTCCTCTGTTTCCAAGAAGCTAATATTTGGATACAAAGATTGTGCTTTGTGGTTTTATTTTATTTTTTGTCTTTTTGTTGTTGTTTGGATGAATTATGCGGCATGAAGCTTGTTTTCGTTGGACCTATCCCTAAATAAATACTTGAGCTTAAAGATACTATTTTTGGGGGAAGTCTTGTCTTTAAAACATCTTTTAAAAAAGTAAGCATTGGACTAGAAGAGAATATCATGATGCCAATCACTATTCTCTTAGCTGGAAATAGAAACAAATGCTAATTTCTCCAAAGCTGACCCAACTTCATAAGAAAGAAGTTTGGGAAGACAGATAAATCTACCCATCTTTGGGAAGGTGGCCCATCTCAGAAGCCTGTGTATCCAGATCCTTGGCATCCTCCTCAAACCCTACGTAATGTCCATCTCCTGTGACTGAGAACTTCCCCTGCACATCTACAGGTAGTTTTTTTTCATTTGTTTCCTCAATGGGCTGGAAACTTGGTAACCTTAATAGCTTCTCAAACTAGTTATATTCAGCCCATACCAGTGAATATTATGAAAAGTGAAATTGGAGATTTCTAAAAGTAGTACTGACACTTGTTTGAAGGTAACAGACTACTTTGTTGCCAGAATCCTATATTGATATTGGATCTTAGAAGGTGGTGGTGGTGTGGGCCAATGGATTAGGTGTGATTTTAATATTTCCAGTAGAAGATTCAACTTTTTTACTGAATATTTTCTCAAAAGGGTTCAGCAAATCACTCCAGCCTTATGAACCTCAACTGTCCCATAGGTAAAATGAAATAATTGCTCTAAGCTTTATCATCATCGTCATCAGAGACCATTTATTGACTACCTGTTCAGTACTAGGTGTTATGACTGCATTTACCCCTGGATGTGTCCATGGAGGAAAAAGTCCTGGATGTTTTATTTACAACTCGATGCCTATAGTTTATCCTAATACCTGGCCCATAGAAACAGTAAACATTTTTGCTTATTATTTATTTACCTGTATTATTCAGTTATTGTGAGCATGATAAAAAAAATCAATCCTTCAACCATTATTCAGATGAAGAAACCAAGGCTTAGAAATTCTAAGCAATTTTTCCAAAATTGAAAAAGTACTAAATGACACATCTCCTAAGTCAAGTTTTACACATCATTTCTTCTAAGAGCATAAAAATTATAGGACAAAATGACTTTCTTGCTCAGTAGACTCTTCAAAGTCTCTGTATTCCTAAGGGGTAAAATTCTAATTTCTTAACATGGCATTGATTTTTTAAAATCTGGCATCAGATCAACTTTTTTTTTTTTATTGAATGGTAACTATGTACATTAATGCATTTCTGGGGTACAGTGTGGGATTTTCACACACAATCCGAAACACTTCCATGAAGCTGGTTAACATAGCCTTCATGTCATTTTCTTAGTTATTATTTTAAAATGTTCACATTCTACTCTTAGAAAGATTCACTTGTACCCTTGTAAGATAAACCTCAGAAGTGATCCCTCCAATGTCCCTCCCTCCACCCATTCTCCCCTCCCCTTTCCCTCCCCCCTCCCCATATTCTTAGGCTGTTATTAGGTTATAGCTTTCATATAAAAGGTATAAATTAGTTTCATAATAGGGGTGTGTACATTGGATACTTTTTCTTCCATTCTTGTGATACTTTGCTAAGAAGAACATTTTCCAGCTCCATCCATGTGAACATGAAGGACGTAAAGTCTCCATCTTTCTTTATGGCTGCATAGTATTCCATGGTGTACATATACCACAGTTTGTTGATCCATTCATGGATCAATGGGCACTTGGGCTTCTCAGATCAACTTTTTTAATGTATTAATTCCAGGATCCACTGAATCTCCTTATTCAAGTATAGATTGAGGCTCATCCTTCACTCACCTTACTCTCTTTAAATGCTCACATTCTTTTCATCCTTCAAGGTGTTTATTACAAACCATTTTCTCAAGGATGACTTCTCCCATTTTTCCAAAAAGTACTGATAGGGAATGGGCCCTACTGATTCATCAATGTATTCCAAGCACCAGCACAGACAATGAGCAGTTGACCAGTAAATATTAATTAAATGAAGTGGTAGCCTTCTCCAGTTCTCATATAATGATTAGAAACTGTTTTAGCTGGAGGTAATAACAGGCCTCACTCCTAAAAGCTCCAGAAAGCTTTGGTACCTCTTTTCTGTTGCTCATTCATTGCTAAAATGATTGTAAATGAATTACTGGGCTCTTAATCCCAGCTGGACATCCCAGAAATGTTTGAGAAGCAATCCCTTGGGGATTTGTTTCAGAAAACTGTAATCCCAAGGTTGAAGAAATTTGATAGTAAAGCTAGTAAATATTTTAGGCAAAGGGTGACTGACATTCCACCGGAAGAAGATGACTCTATTTTATTTTGAGGAAATCTGGTTTCTGGTACTGTCATCTTATGACAAATAGTTACATTACTAAAAAGTCAGCACAAGTTTGACAACCAAGTTCGCAAACTTGCCACAGTGCACTTATGTTGGCAGCATTGTACAAACGGTTTGGCAGGGTTTCCTAACCTTGGTATATCAGTGATGTACAGTTGTGTTTGTGTTAACCTCTGCTGGTGTCTTGCTGAGTGGTGTTCATTGCTGTTGTGCACTTTTATATGTTACCATAAGAATGTTGGAACTTAAATTAGAGCAATGCACAAACATTCATACATTTCTTGTTAAATTGGGCAAAAGTGGAAGTGAATTCAGGGATATGTTAGTCCAAGATTATGGGGATAATGCCATGAAGAAAGCCACAATGTACAAATGGATAAAACATTTTTCTGAGGGGAAAGAAAGTGTCACTGAGGAAGAGAGGTCAGGGTGACCAGTGACAAGCAGGACTGACAAAAACATTCCAAAAATACATTGAATAGTGTTTCAAAATCATTAGCTGACTGTGAGAAGCACATCAGATCAAGTAAACATCAATAGAGAAACAGGAATATCAATTCATGGTTCTGGCATCACAGTAATGCACCTGCCCACACAGCACTGTCTGTGAGGAAGTTTTTAGCCAGTGTGCAAATAACAACATTGGAACACCTGCCAACACTCAATCACCTGATCTGGCCCCTGATGACTTTTTTTCTTTACTTGAAGGTAAAGGAAATTTTGAAAAGAAGACATTATAATGACATTCAGGGTAATATGACAACAGCTTCGATAGCCATTCTAGAAATAGAGTTGCAAAATTGCCTTGAAGGGCAGACTAGGGGCTTCCAGTTGTCGTTCATCCATTCAGTTGTTCCTCAGCTTGTATTTGGTGCCTCCTCCCTGTTAGATCCTGTTACAAATTGGAAATAAAGACTTAGCAGTTTTGTTTCCAGAGACCCTCCCTGCCTGGTTTGGGAGACTAATATGCAGAAAGACTGTGATGGAGGAAATCTGGGAATTGTGAGGTCACAAAGGAAGGGTACTTAACCCTGCTAGGGTAGGAGCCAGGGAGAGGGGATTAAGAATAGAGAAGATTGCTAAGGAGACACCTTAGGTGAATCTTGAAAGAAACCAGTGGGAGTTAGCTAAGTGAAAACTGGAAAACACATTCTGGGCAGAGAGAAACAACCCTTGTGAGGATGTGCAGAAAAGAAATGGAATGGTTGGTTTGGAAAAGCACAGGGTAATCTTAATACTCTAGGAGGCCAAGGCAGGTGGATTGCTTGAGATCATGAGTTTGAGACCAGCCTGAGCCAAAGCGTCACCCAAAATAGCTGGACATTGTGGTCACAGCTACTTGGGAGGCTGAGGTAAGAGAATCACTTGAGCTCAAAAGTTTGAGGTTGCTGTGAGCTGTGAGGCCACAGCACTCTACCAAGGGCAACAAAGTGAGATTCTGTCTCAAAAAAGAAAGGGAAAGGAAAGCACCAGGAGAGGGCAGTTTGTGGATGGTCCTATATGTCAAGCTAAAATCATCTACAAGGAGCAAGATCTGTGAAAGGAATATATACAAAAAGGAAGCACAGTAAGATTTGTATTTTAAGTAGAAGACTTACAGCCCTAAATTATCCCACTGTTCTGAAGAATACACACGGTCTCATGCCTTGTTTGAAGAACACATTGACTTAATTTAATTTTCACTGTGACAAATAACTTATGATTATCTGTTCCAGAGCCTTAAACTGGTAAGAGTCAGTGTGGAAACAAGTTTTCTTGTGGAAATCATCCCTTCAGTCTCATACTGTGGAGACGGACACAAGTTCCTCCTCCCTCTTTCAACTATTTAGCTATTTCTTTCTCTTGTTCACCCAAGTGATTTCATAAATCAAAATTTCTAATCCAGCTTTTGTTTGTTTACTTACTTCCTTGCCATTTACATCGAAAATAGCTCATGCATCTCCTTCAATCATTTCTATCCTTCAAGATCCCTTAGGAGCCGGAGGTGGGTAGATGAAGTGGAATCCTTAAGGAGACTTCTCCTTCAGCCCCAACCTCATCCCTCATTGTTAAGAATAGACCCTACGTCTTCAAGACTGATTTTCACTTTCCTATTTCTCTGTTATGCTATTTGATCATACCTACCCTCCTTTTATGCTGGAGGAAGTATAAAATGTAATTTTGTCTCCATTTTGTAGATGATGAAATGGAAGTCTGGAGGGGTGAAATGCCATGTCTGAGACTGAGCAATACTAGAGGCAGATCAGGAGGGTGGATGCTGGGTTTCTGACTTGAAGAACAAGAACTCTCAAGGGGGTGGTGGCTCACGCCTGTAACCCCAGCACTCTGGGAGGCCGAGGCAGGTGGATCGCTTGAGCTCATGAGTTTGAGACCAGCCTGTGCAAGAGTGAGATCTGTCTCTACTAAAAATGAAAAAGTGAGGCAGGAGAATTGCTTGAGCTCAAGAGTCTGAGGTTGCTGTGAGTTATCACACCACGGCACTCTACCAAGGGCAAAAAAGTGAGACTATCTTAAAAAAAAAAAATAGGAACTCTTGGTTGTTTTTTTGTTGTTGTTGTTCCAACCTAGTCCTTTTTTTTTAATTTCAAATTATTACTTCCAAGGTAAAGTTCACGTTATAACACCCTCAAATTGTGCATGTTAGGTGAGATCCCCCCAATTGCCCATCCTCCTCCCACCGATCGCCCTCCCCAGTTGCCTCTGCCTCCTTCCCCTTCACCTTTAGGGGACTAACTTGACAACTTTTATGTTTATTTGAAGGATAGGAACTGTTAACAATAGCTCTAACCCTAGCCTTTGCTTAGACTTTAGGGCACACCTTCTCATTTCCTTAAGACTTGGCCGTCTAAGCTTTCCAGTGGGGATAACAATCTCTGCTTCTCTTAAATAGTGTGTTCTCCAGACATGCCTCAGAAATCTAGGGGTGTGGCATTTCATCTTTCGCTCCCGACTAAAGAAAATAGAAAGTTGTTTGGGGGGACTGTGGCATCAGCTGTGTCTGTCCACTTACAGAAAGGCCATCAACTTCGGGCTCCTGAGACTGAGTTCATTTCTTCCAAAAGGAAAATAAAGTTCTGGCATAAGAAAGCCCAACCAGGGAAGATAGCACCCCACCCCTATCCAGTCTCCTAGCTGGACAGAGCAGATTTCTAAATGTGTCACCACATGGAAGGGGATGAATCTGAAATGAGGAATTCCCTCCTGCTAGGGGAAGGTGAGGGGGGATGGAGAAATCAGGAAGCCCTGTGCCTCCCCACTGTAAGCCAGTCACCACCACCAACATCTCAGCTGCTCTTCCTCTGCTCTAGGACATAAGCTACAGAAAAATTTCAAACAGTGAAGCATCTAAACTATATTTAGACAACAGTGTGGCCTCACGGATGCTAAATTGTAGTGATTCATTCATTCAACAAATATTTATCAAACGTCTATATATTTGCATATGTATGTCTATATATTATAGATATATAATTTTCACAATATTCCTTGCAATGAATTGTATTAATATCGATGTCACCTAGCTACTATTAATTCTTGGAAGTCAGGGTGACAGGGTAACAATTTGACTTTGGTACGGACTTCAAACTCTTCGTCGCAGCCTGCTCAGTGCCAGCAGCAGAAAGTACACCCAGTAAACTGATGTAATGAAAACAAGAAGGCCAGTTGCTTCTTATTGTTTTGTTGCTGCTGTCTTTGTGTTTCCTGGTCACGCATTTGTATTCCGTCCTTCACTCTGTTCTCCTCAGTGCTTGGGGCAAAGGGAGTAGAGAGAGAGAGAGAGAGAGAATTCCCCAGATGCAGACTGGCAGATGTAGCTGACGGGCCCCGGGGACACCAGTAGCAGCAGAAACTGAATAGCAGAATCCAAGGATGTTATTTTAAAAAGGGACTCACAAGAGCTTTGTCAGCAGAATCTTGGGGAAGAAACCAGGCGTCTCCATAGCTTCCCTTTCTCTGGAATTCTCACACCATTTCTTTTCTCCCTTTTAACCTATCTACCTATCTGCAAACCTACTCACCTACCTACGTCTATCTCTGTCTCTCCTCCACTCTCAGGCTCTGCTGATTTCGAGCACACAGATTTCTTGTGGACTTAAACAAAATCAGGAAGAAATTAGCCTTTATGGGAACTCAACTCTAGCCCCAATTCCTGCCATTCTGAGAGTCCCCCCACCCCCGCCCAAGGAAGTGAATTAAGTCATCTTAGAGAATAAATCTTACTATATTCTTACCTTATTTGTCTTTATATGGGAGGGGGAGAGAATGGTGCCAAGGGTCAGACAACCCCACACTCTTATTCTCCAGAGGTTGTGTTTTCATCACTATGCAGATTCTGTGTGTAGGGGGAGATTTCCCTGCGGGGTATGAGGAGGCCCAGCTCTGACTTCTTGCTCTGCTGCCAACTCTGTCTGGGACCTGGATGTTCCCCCTCTAGCTCTAAGTTTTCCATTGCATAAAATGGGTGAAGGAGCTGCCTTTGCACACCTAATTTTTTTTTTTTTTTTTTTTTTGCAATCACGGCAATAATACTAGACAAATATCATTGCCTCCATTTTCTTTTTTAAGGAGGAAAATGAAGGTTAGAGAAGTTGGGTTATTTTATTTAGGTCCTGCACAGCTTACGTGTAGCAGACTCAGGATCTGAACATACCTTCATCTAATGTCAAAATGCTCTTTGCAGTTCCCTTGATTGGATTTCTAAACAGTAAAGTCTGGATAGATGGCTGGTCGTTCTTGAGTTGGGCCTAAGTCATGTTATATGTAAGTTGGCCAAGTTCGCCAAGAGGTTGGAGCTACTGAGAAGTGCTGAGCCTGTATTCTTTTCATGGTCAAACTGCTAGGCATGCTACTGGTCACTGGAGTCCTCAGCTGGCTTACGTCCATCCTTAAATAATTGAATTATAATGAATTGATTTATTCTGGCTCTTTTGATAGTATTTCACTACGTAAACTGTTTGCAGAAATAAACAAAGGATTTTAGAACTTGGAAGGGGCTCAACATTCTGCTGCCCCTGAATTCAATGACTCCTTTTCCGGACAGTCAGCATCATAGAAATCCAAGTCTGATTTCTCCTTGACCCAGGCTCCTTCTAGCTAAGGGAATGTGGCTTGAAATTGCTTCAAGTGAGTACTGATTTCATAAGCTGATTTAATTCAGCCACTCAGGAACAAATCAACCCTTTAAAACGAGAGTATTTTTTCTCTTCACGATTATTTTAGAATCCACAAAGCACATTTATGCTCATTTCCTATGAGTGCTATGGTTATCCTGGCTAGGACTGTAATTCCTTCAGTACAAGTGGGGAGCTGGGAGCTGAAAAGGGAAGCTGCTTGTGCAAAATTACCTAGTTACTATAAGACACAGAAGTTAAACCCTGGTCTTTGGCCCTAAATTCCATGCCCTGCTCAGAGCTTCACTCCATTCTTTTGAAGAAGGATATTCTAGATTCTGCAGGATTCTTAGGGTGATTCCTCAGTCTGATTTGCCTGAGATACTCAGATTTTCTCAGGATATTTGCCTGTTGACTGGACGCAATTTTTAATAACACCACTATCACTCTCCAGTGCTGTAGTTTAGACGATAAATTACACAACAAGCCTAAGATACTACATAGGGATAACATTTCGGGGAGCTGAGAATTTTTCAGATGAGCTGCAACATGGAAACTTAAGAGCAGCACAGTGTGGTAAGTGTTAAAGTATGGATCTTTATACAACAAGCGCCATACAGGAGGGGGTATTTAGCGTTGCCTAGAAAAGTTGGGAAAAAAGCAGAGAAGAGCTGATATTAGAGTTATTAAAAGATAGATAGGATGATCTATTTTGGATGGCCACATCTAGGTTTCTTCTTGTACTGCTCTGTGTTAAACATCAAGAAACATGCATAGGTCACACCTGCTTAGATGGCCTCCTGCTGCAGCCTTTGTGCTCCTGTGATCTTTGTCCTTGCAGCTAAGTGAGCATCATGGCAGCCAAGCTACAGCTGTCATCAGGACAAGCAGAAATACTTGCTGTGGTCTGGATGACACAAGATCTAGAGAAGTCTCTTTGTCTTTAGCTGAAACTTCTGAGAAACCCTTAGAAGACGAGAGCATTAGACGGGAAAGATTCTTGGAGTCCTCCTAGTCTGACCCCCTTCTCTGTCCTGACTGAGCCCAGAGAGGGAAAGAGACTTATTCAAAGCAACAGAGCACTTTAGTTTCAGAGCCAGGCCTGAAGCTGATTTCTCCTGTGGATTAGCTCATTTTTGTGTGCTAAACTGAAATCCTCTTGGAGTTAAATAAGCCTTACTTTGCAACTGTGATGTTCCGTGGTGTCAGATGATGTACTCAGAACATAGAAAGTGAGTGCCAGAGTTGGACCCACATCTGGTGTTAACATACTGCAAAACTTGGGGAAAATTATTAAAGACACAGAAGATCTCAGTTTCCTCATTTGGAAGATCAAAATACCAGCACCTTCTGCACAATGTTGTTGAGAGGCTCACTTGGGGTAATGAAGATTGGAACTATTTGTGAATTTTTTCTTTGTGCTATGACAGACAAGCGCAGGATATGAGAGCTGCCTTCGTAACATATTTTAAGCATACTGTACGGTGTGGATAACCTGGAGCACAGTGTCAGATAGTGGATTTCGAGAATGTTTTTATCTTGCATAATTGAATCTTCATACTCATTGAACAGCCGCTTCCCCTTTCCCCTTTCTTCCTGAGCGGAATCAGACAGATTTGGCCTGCAGCTGGCTTGTTTGACTTGGCATAATGTCCTCCAGGGTCATCCATGTTGTTGCATATGGGACAGGATGGCCTTCTTTTTTTGGGGGGGGGGGTAATATTCCATTGTGACTAACAATGATGGGCTTGGCAGTGCTGATGGCTTAGGTTGTCTGATTCCACAGTCGCTGATGAATGCTGAGGCCAAAGCACAAATATTTATCTAATCTCTCCCCTTCTGTGTCTGTTATCTCCTGCAGAGGAACCCAGCCGGTGCTATTTCCATGATGGTGATGGAGTATGTGAGGAGTTTGAACGAAAAACCAGCATTAAAGACTGTGGTGTCTACACGCCACAGGGGTTCCTGGACCAGTGGGCATCCAATGTGTCAGTATCCCATCAAGACCAGCAATGCCCAGGCTGGGTTGTCATTGGACAGCCAGCAGCATCACAGGTAACATCCCAGCCATATGCAGCGTTTCCTGTCGACATTTGGAATCTCTGCTGTGCCTCTCGAAGCTGCCCACTGCAAAGGCAGTGCCATCCAGTGTGGCCACAGGAGCATATCTGTAGCCAAATGCAATGTTAGGGCTTGTAAGTTCTCTGTGTGCCATTTGGTACAAAATGGGCAAGTGCCTTGAGGCAAGGAATGTGAGCATGTAGGGGTGGTGACAATCTTTTTCATTTCCTGCCTGCTATCATTCGTATTTGGGGAAATAACTCCATTTTGGATATACCACTGGAATTCAAAAAGGTTAGAATAAATTCACTGTAAAGTCCCACTTTTGGGGGGTGCCAAATTGTGTGTTCCCTGAATTAACGGTAACCCTCCCGTTACTTGTTATGTGGTCCTAGACTAGATTCACCATTTCTCTGGGCCCCATATTTTCCTCACTCTTAAAGCAGACAGTGTTTGAGTCTGGTGATCTCCAAGGCTCTTCCCAGTTCTAAGAAGCTGTGACTCATTCTGCAGTCCCCTACTGCACTATTTATGTGCCAAAGCTCTTCCCAAGGGGACTGACAGCTTAGCTGAGGGAGCTAGAGTTTTGGGGCTACCAGAGTTTATGTGATTCTAGGGATGGCCATGCTGTCCCCAGAGCTCCCTTTCCAATTATCCTGCCAGGCAAGCACCTGCTTTCTTCAGAGACTCCCATTTCCCAGAGACATGACGCAGTGCTTCTGCCTGTCTGGCCTAGTGGCCGACTCTGAGACCAGTCTGCCTCCTGGCCTTGCAAATGAGCCATTATTCTCCACACTCCTCTCTCATTTTGCCTCCTTGATGCAGGTTCAATGGGGTAGGTCTGGCTTTGAGATGAAAGAGTGATACATTTTCTGGGACCGAGGGAGGAATCACTGGGGGAGGTGCAAGATAGCACCAGTTCATTTCTTAACAATAGCTTTTATTTGATCATCTCTCCATTCATTTCTTTCCTTGTGTTTACATTATTAGATCTTTCACTGATTCATTTGTGTTTATTTTTTTGAGACAGTCTCCCTTTATTGCCCCAGCTAGAGTGCAGTGGGATCATCACAGTTCACTGCAGCCTCTAAGTCCTGGGCTTAAGTGATCCTCCTACCTCAGCCTCCCAAATAGCTGGGACTACAAGTGTATGCCACTATTCCCAAGTAATTTTTTACATTTTTTTTTTTGTAGAAACAGGCTCCTCCTCTTGCTCAGGCTGGTCCCAAACTCCTGGCCTCAAGCAATCCTGCTGCTTTGGCCTCCTGAAGTTCTAGGCATGAGCCACCACCTCACCCTGCCTGTCTGTGTTTAATCTTGAAGACTTCTAGGAGAGTGTAAAGAAATGGGGACATGGCATTTGCTGATGCCTCTCCTCCTGTACCATGTCCGCCTCCTGAATGAATGAGAGGTTGAATGAATGATGCACACATGAATGGTGAGAGCTTGTCCTGCCCCGGAGTGGCGTCTGCACTTGGTGAACTCATCTGCGTGGCTGCATTTATCAGGCTGAACACTAAGTATCTGTTTGTGTGTCTGGCTTCTCCATTAGGCTGGCGCTCGTCGAGAGTAGATCTGATCTTCATTTATCTCTGTCCCCTCTTCTTGCATGCCCTGCTTTGGAACAACAGGGCTGAGGACAGCATGAGAACCAGGAATTCCAAATTTAGCACTAGCACCCAGTTCCTAGAAGTATTCAAAAAGCATCACTCAAACAAGAGAATTGTTAACCCTCTCAGAACCTCAGAGGGACAAGAGGTGAGGCAGCAGTGCTTAGAAACCACCCAAAGGCTATTGCTGCTAATGTGAGAAAGAGAAAGAAAGGATGTTTTAGTCTTAGCATTTGAAAGCAGCTTCCTGGGACAATCATTCCGATCTTGTAAGGTGGGGGCTGTCAGAAATTATGGCTGATTGTCTTTTCCTAAACAAAAGTCCAATTTAAAAAGAAATCATTATAAATACTAGCTCTTCGATCTACAAAGAGGAGATGAGGAAACAAAATCATCCTATTGAATTATTCATTGTAACCAATTTTATTTTAATGAAATCGACTAGGTTCCATTACTCTGGGCTTGGACATAATCTTTGTTACAAGGAGACTTCAGCTGTAACTAAATTTGCCATAATGAGATCAGCTCACTGGAGAATACAGGGTCAGAGGAGGGGACATGTGTGCAGGCTGGGTGTAGGGCCAGGCAGAGCCAGGCAGAACAAAAGTCTCCTGAATTCCTCATCTGAAAGCAAATAGCTGGAAGTGATTCTCGCACACACACACACACCCCTGACCACCACATGTGGTTACACACATACACGCATGCACACTCACACTGACACACACAGCCTGTGTGTGATTCAAGGTACAGGCTATTCCGGAGGTGCAAACGTAGCTCCCTCCTGACGACAGAGGGTGAGGAGGAAGCATAACCATGCCCTTCATTACCTTGCACGGCGATTACAGGAGACTGGTAGTTAATTTTCACCCTGTCAGGGCCTCCAGTGAAGATTTTGATAGCTTGAGAGGAAGAGCTGGGAGGCTTTTAGAAATGGACTCAGAGGCTCAGCGCCTGTGGCTCAAGTGGCTAAGGCACCAGCCACATACACCTAAGGTGGCGGGTCTGAATCCCCAGCCCGC
>NW_003852409.1:19437172-19461383 GCF_000181295.1 Otolemur garnettii
AAAAAAAAAAAAAAAGAAATGGACTCAGAAATAAGATGGGAGGATGGACCAGGCGCTCCTCATTTCCCCCCAAGATGCTTACACACTGTCTCCGTCTTTCTCCCTCCTTCTCTGTCTCTCTCTTTCTCCCTGTCTTCTCTCTCACACACCCCCAAACCATCCATGTATAGGCCTCCCAGGAGCACAGGATCAGAGACAAAGCAGGCAAACAGATAAAGGAGCAAGGGGAGAGGAGCCAGTAGTCTACCAGCCACTGTGCTGGGCACATAGACCACCTGATAGCCAATTCCCTGGCTTCTAGGTTAGCGTTATTGGTTATTGTAACCCAGAGAAACTGAGAAGTACAGGGGCTTCCCCAATAAGTCGTATAACCCATAAGAGGAAGGTCTGGGATCTGAAGAGTCTCGTGGAAGATGACAGTGGAGCTTGGGAACATGAGGTTATACCCAAAAGTTGCAAGTAACTAGATTCCTGGAAAACTTCACTAGGAAACAAACAGAAAGAGTCCTAGATGGCCAGATGTCAGTGTGGAGTGCCACTGTGACAACACCGTGAGGTCCTAGGATTCTCCTGCAACAGAGTCAGCACCCACACCTTCAAATTCAGGCCGCTCTCTCCTCTGTCCATGACCCCCTGGTATTCACTGGGACACTCTGTTCACTTGAGGAATGATGAAATGAACAAGTCATCCTCTTTGCAGTCCAGTTTTGTCCCACTCTCTGCTTTCCCTGATGCCGTGTTTACTTAGGGATATGTGTCTCGATCTGTGCTAGAAACCAAAGAAGTAAAAACCCAGGCTCAGATCTTGTCACTGTGCAAAGTGTAGGTGTGAGAAGTGTGAAGATTTCAGAGGGAGGTGCAGCCTTATCACAGAAACTCTGCCAACAAGCAACACTCGCCGTGCTCCCCAGGTCTAGAATATCGGTCAAAACTTCAGTTTTGGTTTCGGATAAGCCTGCCTCTTCTAATGGTTTGTGGGCTCCCTCATGCATTCTCCTCAAACCAGACTCCCAAAGTTGCTGGGGGCAAAGCAAAGCCTGGACATCAAGTCTCATAGCCAGATGTTATCAGAAGCATCGAAACTTCCTGGTTGTACAAATGGGGCTGAACGTCCCATAACAGGAGACATTCTTTGGATATTTTGGCCATGCACCTTCCTGGCCCAGCTGGAATCAAGAAGTTCCTGAGACAGAACAAAAATGGAAATGAACCAAAAAAATCAAGTTATCTCCCTTCTGGGAACCTCAGAACCTGGGTTAGTTTAAGAGCTTGCAAAGATCTCGTCCCGTTCTGATTTTGTCTCCATGTTTCTCATTTCTCTAATGCTTTGCACGAAAGGCTGCCAAGAAGGGATGTAGATATTCCTCCCTTCTGCTCCCAGCCCCAGCATTTCTACCAAAGCCCCCAAGTCCATTCAGGTACCTCCCTCCTTTGCAATGAGCTGAGGAGGAAATGGAAATATTAAGACAATCTGGAATTTATAGCGCTCTCCTAGGGATTACAGACCTTCAGTCAACCAACCAATTTATTTGGTTAATCCTTTGAGGGTAAAACTTAGACTAAGCATTTCCAGGGCAGCCGGTTGAGGGCCAAAGTAAAGAAAACCTTTCTAAGAATGAGAACTCCCCCCGGTGGAATGGAGAGCCTTGTGATATATGTAAGAAGCCCCTACCACATGGCACTCAGGCTGAGCTGCTGATTGAAGAGAAGATTATTAGAGCGCAGGTGAGAGCTGGGCACCCCCCTTTACCTTGTAGCATTAACCCAGGACCTTATATTCCATTAACCCAGGATTGGATTTATCAGTTATTTACCACCCGCTTTGGGTTGCCATTATTATTCCTTGGCACGTCCATAATAGTTAGTTTCCCTTTGGAGACAAAAATCATAGCATGTCTCATATTACAATGTGCATATTCATTTATTTACCTATTTGATCAAATAGAAATGTATTTGAGTCCCATGCTGAGAAATGTGAGGGAGAGAACATGGCGAAATGGGGTGGAGTGGAAACCGTGCTGATCTCACTTTGCCCTTTTAACCTCTAGTCTTATGTGGGAAATTGGAGTAGGTTACTCCTCTGGGAACCTCGGTGTCCTGTAGAAAGTGGGAATGGTGAGACCTACCTGAAGAAGGTAGATAACGCCCACTTGGTAGAACTGAGTCTGCCCCTCAGTGGCAGTGCTAAGTCTCTTCCCCTTACTGAGTAGCGTGTTAATTTCCGGTGATCTTCAGGTGAATCTGCCCTCCTCACCCTCCTCACCCTCACCCCAGAGCTGGCTGCAGTGACCCACACGGTACAGAAGTTCAGTCAACATTTTCAGAAGTTAAATATAATTGAATCAGCAAATGTTTGCTGGAAACTCAGAGCCACAGCAGGCACTTTGAGAAGCTCCAGAGAAGGGCTGGTTCTTTTGCTGCCCCTCAGAGAGCTTGCCATGTAATCAGAGGGATGTGTCCAACTAGCAGTAGGAGCCAAAGACCCAAGAGTGTGAGATCTAGGGGACTTTCCCTGAGGAAGAGACCACACTGCTGTCAGCTTACTCAGCCAGCAGGGGTGGGAGCCAACATGTACGACAGAAGAGTCCTTTGCCTATTTTCGGAAGGTCCTAGACAAATGTTAAAAATAACATTTACCAAGTTCTTCCAGGCTATGCACCAAATTCCTTGAATTCTACTAAGGCTACTATAAAAACAGGAATCAATGTTCTCACTTTATAGATTAGGACACTAAGGCTCAGGAAACAGAGTGACTAGTTTTGGTGCTCGGCCTTGTACAGGGAAGAACCAAGGTTCAGGAGACTGTTCACAGCAGGAACCCGGGTACCCGAGCAAGCGGCTCAAGCCTGTTTCCATGACTGCTGTGAGAGAACAAGCTAGAAGAGCTGGTGTCTTCTGTATCTTTTCCTACGTGGTCTGCACTTAAGGAGTACCAGGAAAGTGGGAACCCTCTCTCCCCAGTACCCTGAACACAGCCCCCTGTTTCTGTGCTGCTACCTACATCTCCAGCTTTTTTGCGTCCATTGTTTGAGGTTAAACCCTCTCCAGAGAGTCTTCTAAAATGCATGCATGTTTTAAGTCACCAAGCCAGGCAAGTAAAAAGGGAAAAAATAAATCTTAGATTTAGGGATGGAGGCCTAATTATTGGGGTTGGGGTATGGGAGGAAAGGACGAAAAGCACAAGTAGACTAAAGGATGGAAGAGGAATCTCTCTCTCTGCTCACGTTACAGTTTTGTCCCAGGCCGTATGCTATTCACAGGAAACCTGGAAATGCTAGTATTGGAGAATCAGGAGACCTGTGTGTTCTCTGGACACAGGGTGAGAACCTTTTAGATGTGCACTTATGATACAGTGTATAGGGAGTGCTCAGACAGGGGGTCCCAGGGGAGGGCAGCAAGCTGTTTCCTGGGGAAGTCATTGCTAAGCTTCAACTAGAAGGATAACCGGAGAGATAGGACAGATGGAAGAGAGAGAGGGAGAGAGAATATGAAGGAAGGGGGGAAGCTTATCCAGAGAGAGAGAGAGAGACCAAAGACCAAAAAGAAAGTGGAAATCAACAGCTACTTGGGAAGCTGAGGCAAGAGAATCACTTAAGCCCCAGAGTTTGAGGTTGCTGTGAGCTGTGAGGGCACGGCACTCCACCGAGGGCAACACAGTGAGACTCTGTCTCAAAAAGAAAAGAAAGTGGAAGTCAAAGTCCAGAGTGATGAGCTAGGAAAGGTGGTCACTTGATCCTGAGGGCAAGGAGGAGCTTTTCTGAGTTTCAACTTGAATGAGGGGCTGACATGGTCAGATGATGATTGGAAGAAGAAAACTGATGTGAGTTGCACAGCCCCGTATACCAGGCCTATACTCAGGGTTTGAAGCACACGATTTTGCATATATTTGGCAACAGCCCTAGCAAGAGTAGTCTTACTCTTCCTGTCTGAAAGTGAAGCAGCGTGGGCTCAGGTGAATGGAGGGTCTCGTCAATGTTGCTCTTTCTTTCACTTTCTATTCTTACTACCAGGCTACTGGTCTTCCATTAAAATGAAATTGAAAATGTTGCATTGCTAAGCAATCCCCCAATGCTCTTTAGATGACATTGTTTGCAAAAAACAGGAAGAAATATATACCCAACAACACCTAGTGCTAAAGTGCCTTCCAAGGGCTGGCTGTCCCTTCCCTGCCCGCTCTGGCTGCTGTTGCCTTGCTGAAAGCATCTGAGCCTTCTCATTAGTGCAGAGGGACAGGCTCTGTTGATGGTGGTGGAAAGAGGATCGAAAGGGAACACACTGAAACGTTGGAGAAGATTCCAAGCAGTTTTCCCAAATACCCAAGGGATCTGCTTTCTCCTGGTGGTTTCTGAATAATTTTTCAAGAACACATGTGCAAGTCATCTAAGGAGACAGAACAGAAAGTACCATGGTCTATTTCATCCTGTCCCATTGATGTGGGGCACCCAAAAATCCATCCAGAAGAGTAAAATTAGAGCCTGCATCAGACAGGAGCCCCCTGAGTTGGCCGGCGTAACCACCCCAAAATGTCATGGAGACATTGGGCTGGGAGACGATTTAAAACTACTGAACCTTACAGGATCCCACCAAAGGAATTTTCTAGATGTTCCCTCTCTTTTCTCCATCTTTCACTCCTTTACCCTTTCAATATTTATTCAGACCTACAAACATCTAGACGCCGTGATCAGTCCTGGGATTCAGTCTGAAAATCTCTGCATGATGGGAGTTTAGAGGGAAAAAAATGAGATTTTTTTGATCGAATGAGCATGGTTTCCAGTTCTAGGCTCCACCACTTACCAGCTGTGCAACTTTGGGAAGTCAGTTCTCTTTGCCCCCACCCAATTTTTTATCTGTAAAACTGGAGTAATAACAGCGATGTGGCAGGTGCTTGTCAGGGATGAGACAGTTGATCCAGAAATGTGGTTTTCCTTCTGGTAGCAACTGACAGATTTTTAGAGAAACACTTCTGTCTGCCTATGACGTTTTGGCAACTGAGAGACAAATCCAATTAGGAACAACAGGTGGATTTTTTTTTTAAGAAAGTAGTCTTTTAGGCCCAGAAATCTAAGCAGAGTGAGAGATTTTGAGTCCCTTGGTCTCACATCACTTCATTAAGACTTCACTTTGATTAAACAGCTTCCCTGAACCTCTCATCTGTTGTGAAACAGTCCTTGTAAGCAGATTCAAAATTGATGGAATCTTATGAACCTACTACATGATGGTGGGTTCAAAGCATCATTTTCAGCAGTGGGTAGACATGGAGACAGACCCCAGCCACCCCCTCCAGCTGTACACAGTACATTACGGAGGGAAGAAGACTCCAGCTTGGGTTCTCTCAATGAGAAGTGACGCGTGTTGGCAAAGTGCTGTGATAGGTGGAAAATGGAGTTAAGGTAAAGGGAGATACTTTGAGGAGAAAGGATGAGCCTGTGCAGAAGGGGAAGTCAAATAAAAAATTATTTTTCTTTTCAATTGAGCGTATGGGGGACATTAAAAAAAAAACAACACCTGTAGAGTGGCCACATTACATAGAAGAAGCACGGACTTTACAGCCAGAAAGACCCAAACTGGGTCCTGTTTTTTATCAGCTGTGCGATGCTTGGCAGATAAATGACTTCACTTTTCTGAGCCTCAGTTCTCTTCATCCTCACAATGGGTCTACTGTAACTCTGCAGGCTGGTCACCAAGGCACGATGAGCTAGCATATATAAAGGGCACAGGGCATGCCTACCTCTTACTAGACGTCACGCACACCCACTGCACGTCCCTAGGAAAGCATGTTATCCCAAGTAAACTGAGTCTGGAGGAGGAACAAAACTTTGTAAGAGAGGAAAGCAAGGAGATGGTGGGTCTAGTGTTTGTAGGATTGATTAGGGAAGGTGCCACGTGGACCCCGAGGGCCTTGCTGGAGTAGCGAGCCTTCCTTGTTAGTTCCTTCTTGACTTGAAGCCCGAGAGCAAGCCAGGCTTTGTGGTTTGGGGCTGCTGCCACCGATTCTCCACGGCCCCCAGGCACAGCCCTGCCTGCCCTTTCCCCACCGGCCCGTCTAGGAAGATTTTGCGGCCGTTGTCTTCCCTCCTCGTCCGGGCCTGCCCCAGCCCAGTCTCATTGCCTTTATGGTCTGCGTCCTCTTCCCTTCATCTCAGCTCCAGGGCGGGAAACCTTCCTTCCAGCCCCGTCCTTTGCTCAGGCTCTCTGAAGACTGTTTTCCGTGTATGTCTTTCATTTTCTTTTCTTTGTCTTTCTTTTTTATTATTGTTTTCTTTTAAGTGGGGTCACCGGCATTCAGCCAGCGTGGCCTTTGCTGTGTAATTTAGTTTCATGTTCTGTACCCAAGAAACATGTAAAATATGTAAACAGTGTTCACTCTCTGGGGTTGTCGTGCACTTAGGAAGTAACGGGCCAGGCAAGCTCGCCGGGCCTGCAGCTCCAACGGTATTGAATTCTGTCCCCGAAACCACATGCTCATTTCTCTAAGTCTGAAAGTAAACTTTCTCAAGCCAGGCCCAAAGGATGGGGTTGTGAGGGGGGTTTGGGTTTGGCCATGCACGAGATTTTGTGTTTGTTTGCGTATTTATTTGTTTTTGTTTGTTTCTTTAAGCCCCTTACTGCCTACTCTCTCTCTCTCTCTGTCTATCCTTACTGTAATAAATCAGCCTGGATGTGTCATCTATAAAATGAGATCACAAAGGGCCTCCTACCTCCTCGTCCACCTCAGCCGTGGATTTCTCAAAGCCCACCTAATTCTTCAGCTAGATTCAAGCACTGGGAGAGGTCTTGCATCCATTTGTACAAGGAGAAGAGATGGGAGAATGGAATTGGTGTCGCCCACAAGAGGTGCCCCTGCTAATAAGCTTGCTATGCCAGGAAGTTGGCACACTTCTGCCCACCCTGGGACCCTTTCCCAAATTGGATCTATGTGTGCAGGGAGTAAAAGGGGGCACTGGGCTGATGTTTTCATTTCTCTCCTTCCTGGGAGAGAGGTTCCCAGGGAGCGTAGGTTTGGGAGAGATCTGGTCTGCTGGCAAGATCCTGCCTTCAAGAATATGGACATTTACCTGGGTGATGCCCAAGTGTGCAGTCCAGAGGTCTGTCAGTGAGGGCTTCAGGAAGCCCTGGTGAGAGAGGAGACAAACTGACATGTACTGGGGAACCCTGGTCCAGAGTTTATGTTCCAGAGAAGGCTGAATTCTGTCAGTGGTAAGAACCTTGGCTCCAGACCATCTGCCCACTACTCTCTGTGATGATGGAAATCTTCTCCAGCTGCATGTCCTGTAAGATAGCCTCTAGCCACCTACGCTACTCAGTCCATGAACACATCTCATGAAACTGAGGAACTGAATTCTTAATCTTAATTCATTTAAATTGTCGTATGCACATGGGGACAGTGGGCTGCCCTATTGGACAGAGCTTGTGCTGCAACTGCAATGAGGTCTCGGGCAGATTACTTAGTCTAACTGGGCCTGAGTCTCCTCATCTGTCAAATATAAGCAAATAACTAAGCAAAGATTGGGAGGATTTCATAAGATAGCTGCACAAAGCACTTGAGACAGTGCTTAGAAGAAAATGCTGCCTACGTTCATTCAGTGCAGTCACTGTACTAAATCCTTACAACCAATGTGTGTAGTGGGACTGTGTGTGCATTTCACAGACAGGGAAGCCCAGGTTCACACAAGGCCCCTATTTCAAATGGAAGAACAGAAAGTACATCCAGGTCTTTCTGGCTCCAAAGCCCAGGAACTTTTCACTCCACCACACCACCTTTCCAAAGGCTACTTTTTAAGTGACATTTGTCTCTTCCCCAGAGTGAGAGGTGATAAACAAATCCACAGTAATTCACTGTCTTAAATCTTTGGGTCCTGCATAAATTCTCACTGGAGGATTTTTTTTTTTCCATTAGAGTCTCTTCTCTATCATTCCCGAGAACTATGGGTCTCAGGGAGCTGTCAGCTGTGAAGGTTTCTAGACTGTTCCCCATGGCCTGTGACATCCAAGAGTCTCAGCAGGCTGGGCCTGGCACAGTCGGTGCCCACTTGGCATCACAGCTGATTGATTAAGGAGCATGTTCCAGGGAGAATGGGCCGACTTGAAATTTCAAGCGTGGCCTGGACTTTCTTTTTCTCCTGCCTGGAAACACCATCGTTTGCTCTTCCACCTCTTTGAGGCTTGACAACTGCCCCACAGGGTCTGGTGCCAGGGGCTCCTCTTCCATATCCCTGTCCCGACAAGATCAGCCCATGAGCAGGTTCACTCTCTGATGTTCTTGATGCTTTTAGATTCATCTGATGGGCCTGAGCACAAGCTGGCGTTTAGTGTGCATGGCGGCGTCTGCAGCTTCTCCACCAAATGACCTGTGGGCAGCTGAGGGGGTTGAGGATTTGGCCTCAACCTTACACCCTTAGTCTGCAGCTTCTCCACCAAATGACCTGTGGGCAGCTGAGGATTTGGCCTCAACTTTAACACCCTTAGTCCTTCCAGTGCCTGGCAAGGGGTCTGCTGCATGGAGAGCACTCCGAACAGGTTTATGGATTCCTTAGATGATGCTGTTAGAAACAACAGGTCCTTTAAGGTCAGATTAAATACACAAATCAGCATCTATGAGTGTGTCCATGAATGATGCCAGGTTATGACGGTCCCCTGTTAATACCTTAGGTGATCAAACTAGGCGGAGCCTTCCAAAATCCCCACTTCAGCCCTTCGTGTCACAAATCAGGCAAGTGCCATCATGAGAACTGGGGGAGGAAAAGGTCCTGAGAAGCCCAGTGTTCTCTCTTTCTTTGTGTCTCCACAATCCACTCCCCGTGACAGGAACAGCAAGCACCGTACATTTCTGTGTACAACAAGAAGTGTTCTCATTGTTACCGTTTCTGTGTACTCACTGCTGTGTGTTCCAAGCATCGGGAGCAGAGCCTGGCATATAGTAGCCTCATGGTAAATATTTATGAATAAATCTTCCCTTTACTTTGCTGATAGCCTTGGGCAAGAAGTTGGAAGCAGCTTCTGGAGGCTGAGCCCTGGGATAGAGGCCCTACCTTTTGTCTCAGGGAAGATTGGGATCTCAAGATGTCCCTGAGATTAGCCTCATGCATAGAGGGACAGAAACCTAAGCTATTGTCTTTCTGGCTTGCGAGTGTGGTTCACCTTCAGACAGGACTCCCTTGAGAGTCCCAGCACAGGAGGAAGGAGCCTGAGAGAGAAAGAAGGGAAGAAGGAGAGGTACAGGGAAAAGGGAAGAAGGAAGGTGGAATGAAGAGAGAGAGGAAAAGGAGAGACTCTCACTGATAATGAATGGCGGTAATAATAATAACATAAACAGTAAGAACAGGAGCAATGTCAATGGCGTAGCCCTCAGGGTAATCGCTCCATGTCAGGAACTCTGCACTACTTTCACACATTTCAACATGCCAACATCCTAGGAGGTAGCTGCTGTAAATTTTCACTGTTTTACAGGGGAGTGAATGGAGACTCACAAAGGTCAGGTACTTACCCAGGTTTCTACAGGTGGCCTAGAGGAGGAGCAGGGAAGTCTCGGATTTGAATCCAGGACCATCTCCCTCTAAATCCAGAAAGAAACAAGCTGGGATTGATGAAGAATCAAAATATAATTTTGTGTTCTCAGCATGTAGGGTGCGTCTAAATACTTGCTGTGTGAGAGCTTTTAATCCTCATGACAACCCTCTGAGGAAGGTGCCATTACCTCATTCTGCAGCGGAGGAATGTAGACTTAGCAAAGGGTTCAAGGTCTTGCTGCCAGTGAATGGCAAAAACTGAGATTCCAACCCACATGCCCTTGACTTTAAAATGTGTGTGCCTTCCACAGCACAGGGGAAGTTTCCGACATGTGGCAAGTGCAGGGGCTGTTGAGGAGTTCCCTCCATGGGTCCCAGATTCCCAGGGACCATAGCTCAGACAGCTGCTTCAATACCCTGTTTTTGTGCAGATGTGTGCTGCCCTGGCCAAGCCTGCCACTGGGGAAAAGCATTATTCTGGAAGATCCCTGTCCCTCAGCTACATAAGCCAGCCATGTCCACTGCACACCTAAGGGAAGGCCAGAGAGAAATACCACCTTTGATCTGAAGAATGAGTGTGCCCATCTGAGCGGGGAGGTTGGCAGGACACTGTTAAAAGCAGAAGCAGCCCCTGTTGTCTTGCTTGTTGGACATGTCGTCTCCTCTGTTGGAGACTCTTCCTATGAAAAGTCAAGGTTGAGGCATCCAGATGAGAGCACTGCTTCCTTTTCGAATGCAAAGAGGAGAGAGCCAGTCACACAGTGTTTTCGGCCCTTGGTCACCAAGGTGACAGGAGGGGCCTGGGGGAACCCTGAGGCCTGCAGTGAGAAGCGGGATGCAGGGACAGTGCACCGTGTACCATCTTCTTGGCATCTAGTGGGGTTTTCCTGCAGGTAATGTGACTTATCCTCCATCTTGGACACAATCTGGAACACGCGTATGTTAATTTGGAAAGCTGGAGAACGGGAGGGAGGAAGAGGGGGGAACACAAACAACAACCTGGAAACTCCTCATTTTATGAACTTGAGAAAGTCTTGTTCTTTTAAGACACAGATGTTTTTTAAGTGAAAAATCACTCCTCTGACCTTTCCTGAATAGGCCAGTGTGGTCAAGACTGCCATTAACCACTGCTCAACTCTTGCTTACCACGTTTTTCAGTGACCAGGCCCTGAGCTTGGCTGTGGTCACCTCTTTCCTGATTAACCCATGAATGTTCAGGGGCTCCGAGAGAAAAGCCGAGAAGAGGTCTGGAGGCTTCCCAAGATATTCTTCTTTAGTCTGAATGGCTCGGAGCTGAGTAGTAGAGATTTCCATGTTTTAGGGCTCTGCTCCAGAGTTGGCTGTGTTACTTAATTACTCTCTAGAGCCACTCGAGAATGCATTTGGATTAAAGCTTACTGGATTTGTGTTGGGGTCTTCAGCATCTATATCTCAAACAGCCAGTTTGGGGGTTGTTGGGCTACGAGCAGACAGCACTGCCAGACCCCGTTCTAGAATTACAGTGTCTTGGTATTTCAGTCTGGAACTTGGAAGTGTTTTAGTGCTCACCGGTAGCTTTAGAATCGACAATGCCTCTGAGCTCTGGAATAAAATTCACTCTGTTTCAGGATTCTTATCTGGACCTGGCAGTGCCTCAGAATTCTGGTCTACTGCTGGCCGTAGCTCTATGTTCCTATCTAGAGTGGAGTGTATATTCTGGTTGAAGGTAACAGTGCCCTCCTGATCTGATCCACAGTCCACACTGGTTTTATATTCTGATACAGAATCCATGAAATTGTATTCATTGCTTTAAGCACAAATGTAAAAAACAAAATTCAAAAACAAGTTAGCAGTGCTTCTTGTTTGTTTTTGTTTGTTTGTTTTAAATAACAGGCTCGGAACTGTGTTTGCAGCAAGATCCATCATCTCGAACTTTATCCTTCACGCCTCTGCTGTTGACATCAGCTGGGAAACTGGGTTTGTCATGGCTCAGCTGTGGCCCAGTTTTTCCCCTTTTCTGGCCTTTTCTTCTCCAGTCCCTGCTCTCCAGAGCCCACTTGACATTCAGCTTTTTGCCTTTCAGACCTGGCCTTCAGGCACAGATTGCCTCAGCAACTTCCTTCTCCACACTCCCCCCCCACCCACAGGAGGCTCCCGCACAGAACCTCCCGTGTTTTTCTCCAAGTGTCTCCTTGCCTTCTTCACCTTCCCACCTGCATGGGTCTGGGAGCTACTTAGGAGAAGACGTTTTTATCTGTCTTGCTTCCCCCACCTCTTTTTGGCATCTGTTTTCCTCATGTTGACTCTGCAATGAAGAACCTAACACGTGGCAAGTGCTAAGTCAATGTTTGTGAATGCGTGAATGAATGAATGAATGAGGGAGAGAACATAAAGGAAACATTTGAGCTTCAGCTGGAGAAAAAAAAAAATGGATTCTTCCAAAGGAAAACAGATCCCTGGGAGCCTCTCACTCCTTAAGAATATAAGGGGGGAGAAAAAGAATATAAGGGAGGCCTGGCGACCCACCCCTTTAACCCTGTCAGCATCTTACACTTGCAGGCGGTACATGTGCCGTGAAGTCACCCACAGACCATCTGGCCCGGGGTCCCGTGTTCCTCCCCTGCTATAGGAGATTACGTAAGCTGGATGGCGGCCTCCAGATGTTAGCAGTTTCTACTCATTTTTTTCCCTCCCTTTTCAACAACAACAATAATAATTAAAACAAACACAGGCCTCATCCCCCACTCACACCCCTGAAATTACAAACAGGTGGGCCCAGATGTCCTTCCCGATCCCATCCGAGAGCCTCCTCACCTCTAGGCCCAGCCGCCGACCCTCAGCGAGGCCTGCCTGCCTCGAGCTGAGCCAGACAGTCAGGCCAGCTGCCCCGGGGCTTGGGGCCGCAGTCTCCAGAGAGGGAAAACGGCCCTGTCATGAGAAGTCTCCCTGCCAGACTTTCCCTCTCCCCGCCCCCCACCCCCAAAGCCTTGGCCTCCAACTTAAATGGATGTATTTTGGAGGACTAGGTGGCTTAAGAGATTAGTAATGAGATCCCAAGTCTTTCACTGCTGGGTCAGGAGTTCAGAGGCGGTCCTGGGTGACTGCTGAATGGCATAATCAGGGGGACGGGGAGCAGGCCTGCCGAGGGAGGGCCTGTGTGAAACCAAACGAGCTGGCCAGGCCTTTAATGGCAGCAGTTGTCAGCAGCACAAAAGCCGACCGCCACATCCGACACTAATCACTCTCCCTTGTTAGAGGATTTACTAGCTAGAGGAGCCCGAGCCCCCTGCCCACTGCCTCCTCAGAGCGGGTGTCCGGGAATGGGCTCGGCCCATTGCCTGGCCCTCCTGCCTGCAAGATGGGGAGATAAAGCCAACCCCGTGGCATGTGGCATGGAGTAGTGAGACAGACTACGAAATTACCATTTCGTGCGACAGACATCGGTGACTAGCATCATCGTTATTTTAATTGTAACTGCCACTGCTATTGTGATCATTTCCCCTCTCCATCTGAAAACACGGGGCAGGCCGATGTGAGTCTCCCTTTCACAGTGACTTAAGGTTGGTGTTGACGGGGTGAACACATCTGGACGTTCATCGCCATCACTGCTATTATCATGACCCTCATGGTGATCATCACCTGTACTGTGTGGCCCTCAGTCTCCCCATCTGTAGAATGCACTGGGAAGAGGAGAGAGACTTAAAGTAACACAAGCAGGGATCAGAGCCAGACCTCAATACCCATTCCTGATAGGAATGGCCCTGGCACACTGTTTGCCCCTCTGAACCCAGGCTCTGAGTCTGCAGAATGAGCGAGGTGGAGGACGGTGGCATTGGCTTCCTGGGAACATGAGAATCCTATTGGAATAATTCTCTTGGAACATAGGTGCTGGACGTAATTGGTGGCAATAAAAATTCTTTGGCTTTGCCACCTTTGTGAACGCTGTCTCAAGCTCTAGCAGAAGCTTTTCTCTTAGGTGGTTAAGATACCCAATTCCTGTCCCCTGGAAATCCTGAGCCTCCGTTTGTGAAATTAAGCAATTAAACAAATATCCCTTAAGAATCAATTCTGTGATCCTGAACCTTTATTTTCTCTAAGAAATTTTGTTTCTCCGCCTATAAAAATATTATTCTGCCATAGAACAGTGATGTTTTGTATGATTTCTATATCCCCTTCCCTTGGAAAGCCTGGCTTTTCCTCTATGACCATTTAATCAGGCTAGGGGTTTGCACCCCAAAGCAGACTTGCAAGAGGTTCAGGCCTGGAGGGTATTAGAACACCTACTGAGTATAAAATGCCTGATGTGTTAGGGACAGCTCCTGGGGGCAATGAGGTGCTAATCAATCCAGAGCTGAGCCCCAAGGCTGGATGGTCAATGCCAAGTTATCTTATCGGGAAGTGTCTCCTGGGTGGAGGCCCTGAGATCTGGTGCTATTTCCAGAACTCTGGGAGGGAAGAAGGAGGCATCGCGACTCCACACACTGGCCCTGCACACAGGAAATGCTTCTTTGCTTGATTGTCTGTCCGTGCCAAATAATAAATCCTCATATTGAAAGAAAGGCAATCCCCCCTCCCCCTCCCATCTATCTCTTTAAGGCAGGCATCAAAGGAGAAAGCGGCTCTGGAGGCCTGGGGAAAGTGATAATTGTTTCTAATGGTCGGTGAAAGAAAGCCTGGCTTCTCCCTCCACCCCCTTTTTTTGCCTTTGCTATTAAGTGTGTAAAAAGAGGTTGGAGAGGAGGTGTGTGTGTGTGTGTGTGTGTGTGTGTCTGTTAACCCTCAGTTTCCCTTCATGTTTTCTATGTTCAGTTTGAAATTAAGGCCTTCAGACAGAAGCCGGGATGGGAGTAGGAAAGGGGAGAGAAACCCGGGTAGGAGAGGTCTTCAGGATGCTGAGAGAGGCCCTGAACCTGGAGTTGGAACGTTGGAGCTGCGTTTGCTTGTTATATGCCTCCACGGAGGGAAGGCATAAGAACGTGTGGTTGGCATTGGTTCATTTTTGTATTCAACAAATATTTGCAAAATGTCTAATTTGGAACTTCCCCTGTTCTTAATATTGAAGATGCAACAGGCACAACTTCATGCCTGCCCTTGATGAGCAAGGCACCAAGGTCAAGGATTGCAAACTGGGTTCATCACCTAGGACCGATTATGAGTGGCTCCTGACGGTGTTTTGTTGAGATGGATTTAGAGGTCTACACTCAGGGATGTACTGATGATTAATGATGTCTGGCCGGGCAAGGGACAAGGGAATTGTAGCACTTACATCACATATTTGCCTCAATAGGCTCCGTGGGCTCAAGAGCCATTGCACTTCCTGTGACATAGCCTCAGTTTGTTACCTGGGAAAGGGGGAGGATGGCAGTGTCATACCTTCCTCACAGGGTGGTTCTAAGGATTAAATGAACTAATGGATTCAAAAGGGCTCTGGAGTACATCATGCTAATTAGAGAAATCATTACGAATACCAGTTTTCATTGCCATCATAACGTTTATGAACCTCAGTTTTCCATGGGCCTGAGGTGGCAGATCTGGCTGCAGTGCCTTCCCACGCCCTGGAATGAATCCCGATATCCTAGGCCATCCTGCAGCACGTGATTGGCACTATTTCTGCACATTGGTTTAGGTCTTGGAGGCCTAGGCTTCTAGATGAAATGTATCACCAATGAACAACATATATGGCCTTGCAAAAGCCATATCAGTTCAATGTAGGGAACATTCGATGAGCTAAGCCCAGTGACCAGCATTAGACCCCCAGGAAAAGGAGAAGTCAGTCTCGCAGAGGCACTGTCCTTGAAGCTCATACATGCAGAAACAGATGGACAGAGCAGAAACCACAGTGCAAGTATATTACACAATGGTATGGACTAAGAGTTATTGGGAGGTCAAGCCATGAGAGAAGAAAACTGACTTAGAGTCAGAACACCTTGGGTTTAAGTCCCAAGCCTTGGCAGGCTGACTGATGCTTTCCCAAACCTCAGAGTCCTTATCTTTCAAATGGGGACGGAAATATTTGTCCCTCAGAGTTATTATGAGGGCACTGAAGACAGCAGCACCCCATCCTGGTAGATCATCTTTAAGAGTTGGTGCCCTTCCCGTCTTCTCCAGGGGAGCACCACTGGGAGAGCAATTGGATCTGATGGGAATGATAAAGTCCTGTTTATGGAGGTGGTTGGATTTCACAGGGGCCACTTGGGTATCCAGGTTTACCAAGGCCTTTTACAGCCATGGTCTGACCGGTTGTCCCCCAGCAGGCTTTCCCGCCTGCAGTCCTCGGGCCCCCTCGATCTTGGTGGTTTATATCAAGGAACCAATTTCTGCCCCTCCTGCACTCTCGCAGTTCTTAGGGAAATAACTTGGCATTGGAACTGCAAGCCTGAGGTTAAAATGTGGACTAAGGAGAAGTATGGAGAAACCCTGCCTGGCTCTGTGTGTGTATATTTGTGTGTGCACACACGCATGCGTGTGCCCCTGTTGTCAGCATGCGTCTCCACCCTCCTCCTCTCTATTTTCCTCTTTTTCAATAAGGCCCATTGGTGGGTCCCTTTGGGTGGAAAAAGGAAATTGAAGAGATGGGCTGGAGGTTTGACGAGCACTTCCTCCCTCCCATGATTGACAAAAGGGCATGTAAATCTGTAAAATCGAAATTCAATAGAAACCTCATGGCACGTCCCCTGTGTGGGAAAATACCGGAGCCCTCACTCCCCCTGTTCTCCCTCATCTCCCTGCCTTTGTGTACGTCGTGTGTGGGTGGAAGATAAACTGGATTTAAAAAACCCTTTGAAAGCAAGACATCGTTAACTCCTCTAATTGAAAGCAGTCTTCTGCAAAGGAGGGGGATTGGGAGGCGGGCACTGGATGTAGCGGCTGGCAGTGCATTGAGTGGACGCAAGTCCCCAGGTCCTGGAGCCACAGAACCTTTTGTACTCTGCAGACCTGGCACCCCCAGTCAGGGCCAGACATCCTAGCCTATGCCAGAGGAGCTTACTACGTGTCTTCAAGCCAGGCTCTTCCCCTCTCCCATAGGCTCTGTTTCTCCATCTGTGTGATGATTGAAATAAGGACTTGTCAGCTCTTCCTTGCTCAGACACCCCAGGATCTCAAAGCTCTGGATGAGGAACTTCCCCAGCTATTTAGAAGCACACAGTTGTAGACATCAAAAGAAAAGAAAAGAGAGAAGAGAAGAGAAGAGAAGAGAGAAGAGAAAACGTATTGTTGGAATGGTGCAGTAAACATTTGTGTTACTCTCTGGGTTGTCTCTGCCAGAAAGGGTGGTGGGGAATAAGCCTTCAGCTTTAGGGTAGCAGAGACAGGGGACCTGTGAGTCTCAGGAGGTCGACAGGCCTTTCACCTGGTGGCCGGGTGGTTTTGTTTGTTCCTTTGCTTGTTTCAGACTTTATTTCAGAGTCAACATTCTTCTCTGCAGCATTCACTTGGATGAAGCTGAAAATCAAAGAATGTGGAATGTCAGAACTTTGAAGATGAATTCGTCTTGCTCTGTCTTTCTGTAAAAGGGAAGAGTGAATGTCAGAGAAAATGAGCAATGGAGCCAATTCTAGGAGGCCTGAGGACCTGAGGCTTTGGCAATCCAGGGCTCCTTGTACCAGTGCAGACCTACAAAGGCCTGTTGTCATCCACTGAAGCAGTAACAGCTTCTATTTCAAGAGCCCCAGGAGAAAGCAACAAGGAGAAATCCTGAGTCTATCTTCCATGTGGCCAGAAGTTGGGACTCATCTGGAACAAATGTGTACATTCTCTTGTCAGAGTCTCAGACGGACTATGAGAGAGATGTAGGCAGGGAGTTTTGAGTTAACTTTTGTGGTACAGAATGTGGGCTGAGTTCATGCCTGGGTTTCAGTTTTGGTTCTACCACTAACTAGGGTGACCTTAAATTACTGGGCCTCAATTTCCTTACCTATAAAGTGGGTATAGTAGTAAGACCCACCTACAGAGTTGTTGTGAGCCTCGCATGATAGCACGTGATACATGTACGCCCTTGCTGCCACTGTTGTCCACTTTTTATTTTCTATGTGCAGAGAAATCTAGTTGGACTTATTTGAAGATAAATAAAACATTAGAAATCTTCAGAGTTTAAAGGGACAAGGCTGGACTGTAAACAACCATAATCTAACTTGACAAGTGCTATAACTGAGGTATATATAAGGAACTGTATGGAAAGCAATTAATTCTGCCTGGGCAGTGAGTAAAAGCTTTCAGAGAGGAGTGACATTCGAGACTGGCTTTGAAGTGTGTGTAGTATTTCACAAAATGGGAAGTGCAAGGGCAGTGGGGGGATGTCAGGGCACCACTGTCAGCCATCGCGGAGGGGGAGTCCCTGACACTTGCGAGAGAATGAGTTTTCCAGGGGAAAGGAGGCATCACAGCGTAGATGTCATGTAGAGAGCTGGTGTAGGTAACTGACAGCCTCTGTGGGCTGTCAAGGGAACTTTGCATCCTGTTCACCATGGACAGCTTGGAGGGTGGGTAAGAACGGGGTGATAAGGTCCACCTTTCACTTTGGAAGGTCAATCTTGGGGACCTTTGGGGCAGGTCGTAGAGGTGGAGGGAATAGAGGCAGAGTGTGGTCGTTGGTGCCCTCTTCTCCAGCAGAGGAAGCTGAAGTTTCAGCCACGCCCAAGCAACAATTAGTCTTCGTGGTTGTGTACACGGGATATGGAATCAGAGGGATCAGAGTCCAGATCCCAGTTGCAATATGCAAATGGATATATGGCTATGAAAATGAGATGATGCCAACGTCACAGATTAATTGTTGGAGTTAAATAATACGGTGACTGTAAGACCCTTTGTGGATGTTATTACTATGGGTGTTCTTAAGCTTCCGGGGTCCTTAGAGGTCATTCAGTACAACCAGTGAATTCCACAAAGGGGGAATCTGAGGGCCCGAGAAATGTCCCACTAATAGGCAACACATTGCAATCAGCCCAGGCCCCCCCATTTCCCATGGATGATGTTTGAAGTAAAGATAGATTTCTCTGAAGATAATGGGGAGTCTAAGGGATTCTGCTAAAGATGAAAGTCCCCCTCCACTCAACCCAAGGGGAAAAGTGGTCACTTAACCTCTGATTGCTTCAGGTGCTAAGATGAGGGTGAGGAGTAGTAACCTGTTCAGCTGCCATAGAAGATCCAGGACTCAGGATCCTGAGAAGAGAGAGGGTACTCGGATTGCTGTCTATTATTTGTGTCATGATTTCTGGGGGAAAGAGCAAGACATCTGACTGGGGATGCTTCTACACGGCAAAGATAGGATCAAAATGATATAGAACGTAAATGAGAAAAGTGTGCTAAGTCTGGGAGACTGAAAATCTTGCATTTTCCTAACAATACTGTCGCTAATTGACTGTGTATTGTTGTGCAAGGCACCTCCCCTCCCTTGGCCACTGCAAGAGAATGGTCTCAGGCCTTCTACTTAGAAGAAAAGGGTAGGAGAAAGTGTAGCCAAGCATCTCCCACTCTGATTGCTAGAAAGAACTGGATTACTAGAAAGGTAAACTGGATTGCCTATAAATGAATATGAGTCCTCCGTCCATAAATTAATCAGGAAGAGGCTGTGAATCCCTCTCTAACCCTAAGAGGACCTCAGCGAGGGTGCTTGTCAGCTCAGCCACATCTGTTCTCAAAGCAGCAGCATTATGTGAATTTTTTTTCATCCCTTCACCAGATCATTTATTAATGGATTCCTTTATTCAGTGAGTGGCAATATTTTCATCAAAGTCACACTTGCATTTTAAAAAATTATTTTATTTTTATAAAAGCATAGCATGTGAGCGATCCTCTTAACAAATTTTGAAGTGTATAAGATATTATTCTTAACTACAGGCACAACCTTGTACAGCAAATCTCTAGAACTTACTGGTTTTGCTTAGGTGAAAACTATGTCTGTTGATTAGTAACTACGTTTCCCTGCCTTCCTCCAGCCCCTGCTGACCACCATTCATTCTGTCTTCGAGTCTGTGAATTTGACTATCTCAGACGCCCCATGTTCAGTGGAATCATGCAGTATTTGTTATCTGCGACTGGCTTATTTAACTTAGTGTGATTTCTTCAGGGTTCTTCGCTCTTGTTGCAGATTGCAGAATTTCCTTCTTTTGTAAGGCTGAATAATACTCCATCGTATATGTGTGCCATATTTTCTTCAACTGGTCATCTGTGATGGACATGTAAGTTGTTACTCCATCTTGGCCGTCAGGAATCATACTGCAGTAAATAGGGCAGGGGGCAGTACAGGAGACCCAGGTTCAATTCTAGGGGCTGTCTTCTTGACTTCCTAGGGAAACCGGGGACTGCCGTTGTTTCTAGAGTGTGCTTGATGTGTGAGGGTGGGGAGCAGGTCTGGTTCATACTCATGTGATAGGGAGAGACAAGAAGGTTACTATGCTCAACCTCGGGACACCTCTGAGGCTGGATGGCTGGGGAGAGATTCAGAATCATCAGAAGGAATTGGGGTACAAAAGTAGAGAACGGGGGGAGAACAGAATGACTCTGCAGGAAACTTGAGGTACGTGCAGATTGGGAGTGGAAGAGGTGAAGAGAGATTGGGGATGTCTGTGCTGCCAGTGTCACTGGGAAAACTGGACAAGAGGCGAGGACAAGTGACGAGGAACTTGGAGTGACGTGGGGGGGGAACTGAGAAGTCCTCTGGGCTGTGTGATGTAGCTCTCCTGCATGGTCCCCTCACAGAGCGCTCAGTAAAATCTACATTGCCCGCCAATGCTTTGTCAAGTTGGATTTGCTTTTTTGGAAGGTGCAGAAAAAGTGGATGGATAAAAACAGCATCTCCATGGAATCAATTACCCAGGGTCACACTCGTGTCCTTAGCAGCCAGCTTCGTATCTTGGGCATGGCCCTTTTGTCGTCAGGGCTCTGGAGGCTGAGAATGAGCAAATTCATGCCCCGTCTGCAAACACAGGAGGCTGTGAGATGTTGTCTCTCTCCTCTTTCTAGCCTCCTTCCATCTCCCCGGGAACATAAGCGACTTTAAGATCTTCGAGGGCTTCGGGCAGAAATTCAGCTGGATGTGTTCCTTCCTCTCTGGTCTGCTTTGACTGTCCTTGGTCAGCATAGCAGCCAGCCTGAAACAAACACAAAACTAGGAAAACAGAAGAATACAATAACAGCAGCGTGTACTCCTAAGACCCTGTCTATGCAGACAGAACTGACGAGATAAGAAGAGATCGTGTTTAAACACTAAGAGACTTTTCTGACAGCGAATGCGTTAGATGCAGCGATAAGACCCCGGGTCCAGCAGTCAGAGACGTGCTCTACCACGCTCTGCTGGGAGACAGGCGGCTAGGAGCACAAGGGGAAGGAATTCCAAAATGATACATGTCGAATTGCTGGCCTGGATTTCAAATGCCATGGATAGTTTATGCAAAGTCTCTCACTGTTGTCAAGTGTAACACAATCTACTGGCAGAGCTCCCTAAGCCCCATCCCAGTTGTTTTTGAGAAAAATAAATAAACTTGAAAACGTTTTCCAGCACACGAAAGTGGCTGCGTTCTACCCTGAGTCTCCTCTGTATTAAGCTTCTGGAGATTTGAATAACTGAAGCCATTGCTTTATTCTTAGACAATGGGCTTGCTGATTCCTGGCACCTTTATTCTCCTTAAGAAGTTTCTGTGACATTCAGGGAACTAATATCAGAACCCATCAATTCCTTTAACACGGTAACTAATGCATTTTAATAATTTTTCTGTTTTTTTAAAGCAGTGTGAAGCTCTTGTCTTGAATGAAATACTACAAGGCAGCCAGATATATAAAACAGATGTGTAGAGGTGCTGGGAGGGGGCAGTGGGAAGTCAGAGGGTCCTCTCCACACCCTGACCCCCAGGCTGACATCTCCACAAAACCCTAAGAATTCACAGAAGACACCTGAAAAGTTACGATCTCATCTAACATTCAAATGTGCAGGACACACTGAGGTCCAATAAGGCAAGATCACTTATCTACAATTCCACATTGTATTTACGGTGAGCATGGGTGAGGTATCCTTCATCCAAAACCAGCCCAGCACTTCACAACTGCTTCCTGCATGACAGTTTGTGGTTCTTCAAGGTTGCTTAAGCAACTTACCTTCCTCTGTTTGAGGTTTCAGGAATGAATTGATTAAGATGTTTACACAGAGGGAAACCAGGTGAGGGGTGTACGAAGCTCTGTTTTATCTTTGAAACGTTATTCCCCCAAAAAGTTTATTTGAAAGTAAAAGTATTAGTGATTGCGATTGTAGATCACAGTCCAGCTATATTTTCTAGTTAAACTTTGATCTGTGTCTCACTTCTGTAAAGAGAACTCAGACTTTACATTTTCTAAGAGCTCCCAGAAGCCAGAATCATCCCAAAAAATGATGGAGAGAGAGGCATTTGAGTTTTAGCAGATTGATAGATGAAATTTCCAGGATGGAATATAATGGGAAATAGAGATGGGATTCTTGGCAAGGGACCGTTGGTGACACCAAGAGTGAGAAGGAGATTCAGACCTAAGTCCAGTTTATTGGAGCCTGTTGTTAAGAATAACAGAATACATTTTTAGGGGAATTGATTCTGATTAGGTTATATCTATTTTTAATGACTTTCTAAGCCATTTTTGATGTGTACTTAAACGTTTCATAAATGCTACGGAATGGTGTAAACCAAACACAAGAAGGTTGAAATCCCATTTGTTCCTCGCCCCAAGTACCAGAAGCAACTGCCACACTGAATTTGGTGTATATTTTTCTATTGCGTTGTTGACTCATACAGATCCCTCGGCGATATAGTTTGGCTTTGCGTGCTTTTTATAAGTGGCATCGTCATGTACTGGTCCCTGTGCTCTTCGTTTCTTTTCTTCACTCAGGGTTATGTTTCTGTGATCTGTCCATGTTGGTGCCCATGAGCTCAGCTTCCACTTTGACTGCCCGGGGCCCACGCTGAGCCACGTGTTAAATATTTTTATACCCTCCCTGCACACGAATCTAGTTCATCCTTCTTCATATTCCTTGGTCATGTGAAATGCTATCATGTCGATGTTTTGTATTTTATGCATTCCTTCCTCGACAGACAAGCATGAAGATTCTTCCCAATCTTCTGCTACGATACGTACTGCGTGAATAGACATCCTTGCTCCTCGTGTATAATTTTTCCCTTTTCCTTTTCATTTTTGTTCGCTTTAATGTGTCTTTGTGTTTATTGAATCTGGTTGAGAATAGATGATCTCACATTCATTTTCAAAGTGTATCAGAGCTCCGGAGCTCTCTAGGTCAGCCTTACTTTTGCAGCTGAGCAGACTAGAACCAGACCGTCATGTAAAATGACAGCCCCAAATTCACAAGAAAGTTTCGAAAGAGAAGTCACATCAGAGATCAGAAGGAAAGCACTAATTGGGGCTGACCTTTTGCCAAAGGTCTGACGGATCTCAGGAACAACTCAGCTGTCCCTCCACGTTTTTCCCTCACAGTGCCTACCTCAGTCTGTAGTTACATCGGCATATATCCCTACATGATCGGTACCCACACGTATCGTCAGGTCTGAGCTCCTCACCATCTGTCTTTCTTATCACTTTGTCCCAGAGGGTTTGGCAAATGGGACTCACTCAATAAATATCATTCGAATGAATGAATGAGTTTCCGGTTATGCCAGAAACTCCTAAGTTTAAAGAATTCTACTTCTCTGTAACTGTGTAAATATTTCCTGTTTCTTTTAACATCGTTTGATATTATCTATTCACAGAGTGTGTGTGCACACGTGTGTGTGTGTATAAGGGATTTTCTTTGGTGACGGGGAAGCAAATGCTCGTACTTTCCACCTTTTCTCTGTTGTTAATACAGCTCTGAGGACAATTTACATATTCGTTCTAAAATTGTCTACTTGGCAGTCAAGACTATGCGAGATCAGCTCCACTTACCTGCCTGGCTACCGCTTTCTCCCGGATTCAGTCATCCGTGTTCCAGGCAGTTTGTGGCAACCTACACATTGTGGGTCTCTGCTCCCCTTTAGCCCTGGTTTCTGGGCCCTCAGCCTGCAATGCTTTTCCTCTCAGCTGTAGTGTGTTCTTTCAGACTCAACTGAAACCTCAGCTCCTCCAGGATTTGTCTCCATGAGAATGTCTCTGCTGCCACCATCACCAAAATACGTTGTTTCCTATTTTCTTAACCGCACTGAGTGTTACCTATGTTAGAATGTGAGCTGATTCTTACCCATTCATCCCCATTCCCTCCTGAGTGCCAAGAACAAAATAGGTGAAATCGTAAAGGTCTGTCGAATTGAGTTGACCTTCGGAGACTCTTTCAAACATTATTATCTTTTCTTTATCCTTTTCCAGGTGTGTCGAACCAAGGTGATAGATCTCAGTGAAGGCCTTTCCCAGCATGCCTGGTATCCTTGCACCATCAGTTACCCCTACTCCCAGCTGGCTCAGACCACTTTCTGGCTCCGGGTAAGCCCATGCCTCCAGGGTTTTGGAACCTCCAGCAGTGACCCACAAAACACACTGAGTCCCCTGACCCCAGGTTTGTCTACCTGCTGAGGGTGTGAACTGTAAGAGCAGGGAGCAAAGCACTTAGCGGAGTGATGCTTCCTGACGTGGAATCCCTTAATTGCCAATGGAATGCCCTGACTCAACTCTTGTTTTGGCAAAGAGGTTGGATATCTTTTGTCTGCCTGGAAACTCTTAATCGTTGTTCAACCTATTTAAAAATGTATCTTCTCTTCCTTGAAGTCCTTACTGATCCCCCC
>NW_003852409.1:19462460-19494324 GCF_000181295.1 Otolemur garnettii
CCCCTAGTCACGTGGTGGCTTGGCACTGAGTAGTCAGGTTTTCAGGATCGTACCCATTGCTCTTCACCTACCACCAGAAGGGCCCCTGAAAACCCCCCAGTGGTTGCTGAATGTCCAGCACAACCTCTAGAGAAGCTCCCAGCAAGAAGAGGAGTAAGGTAGCTTTGGATCAGGTTCAAGAGTGGGGAGGCAGGTGAGGAGTCAGATTTTACCTGTGAGAAGCTGCCTAGGGCCAGCAGGACCAAGGAGGAGGACAAAGGCCAGGCTTGCATCCCTTGTCTGCCTTGTTGTATACCATGTTTTCTGTGGTTCAAAGGAAAGGGCTCCAGGGCTGACAGCCATGGTCTGAATCCCGTCCCCCCCCACTCACTCACCTTGAGAAGGTGAGCAATGCTGTCCACCTCAGGACTGGACTCAGTGCCTCATTTTCTTCATATGCACAACAAGGACAATGATGTCCACCTTGCAGTCAGAGTGAGATGTTATTTGACACTGCCATGGCCATGCCTGGTGCAAACCTTGGCACTGAGACATTCCTACTGGCACTAAGCAATTCCTATGACATCCTCCCATTTCCAGCCTACCCTGGAGAGTTCTGGGCAGCCAGTCTGAGTGTTTAGAATTCCAGGCCAGCACTGAAGCCTGGACTTCAAAGCTGTGCCCACACCATTCCGCAAAGAGCTCATTTCAAAGACCCGGATGAAGCAAGCAGGCAAGGGGTCATTTCAGGGTCAGGTAAAAGCCAAGGCAGCGGGGAGCATTTTTTTTTTTATGCTTATTTATTTAGTTGGTTTTAAAGGCAAGAGGGAACATATTAATAAGGAAGAGAAAGAAAACCCCTCTGGACTTATCTGGATTCCAGGGAAATTTCCCTAAGTGAGAAGCAAATATTTTCATGTCACCCTGGCATCCCAAAGGGCTCTGAGGAGAGAGTTTTCAGTGGAGTGGGAAAACGTCCGATTCCACAAAAGCGCCTTGGGCCCTGCGACTGATGCCTGAGGCTTTTGCACATTTCCTGCCCACACCATGTTCACGGGTCCTCAGCACCCCAGAGTTCTCAGAGGCCTCACAGCCCCCAGGGAGCAAAACAGAGAAGGGCGCTGCTGGACTTAGAGCTTCCAGCTTCCCAGGGGAGAGGATTCTCCCAACCCGGCAGACCTGGCAGAACCTGGGCAGGATTGTGCTATTTTTAAGATGTGAAAATAGAATTTTAGGGGCTTACTGGAGACCCAGTGTTAGGAAGGGGCTAGAACAGCATTTGAACCCAGGTCTGCCGGGCACCAACCCAGCTCCAGCCCGCTGCAGCGTTCCTCTCCCTTGCCCCTGGATGCACCTTCCCTCCCTGCCTCTCACCCTTCTTTCTTGAAGCCTGGGACCCTGCTGCTGCCTGGTCGAGGGAGAACTGAGGACTCTGGAGTGAGGCCAGCTCAGGTGCTCCATGGACTCAGTGCTGTGACTGTGATGTGGCATTTCTTGGGAATGTCACCTCCTGCTTGTGCTTCTGTGTCACCTATTGACTAGGCACAAGGTCCTTCCCTTGCAGGGCTGCTCCTAGGTCCACAGATGACTTGCCAGAGTGGGCTTTTTACCTCTTTCCCTGGCAAGGGCCTGAAAACTAGCAACTCAGACCATCAGGCCTGCAGCGATGTGGGAGGGAGGCAAGGAGGGCCTGGGATGCTTGGCAGAGGGGTGGCCCTTTTGGGGGAGGGAGAGGAACTTTGGGCTCTAGGTGAAGGGGAAGCTTAGGGGGCAGGGAGGCAGAGGGATTGGAAAGATTTGGAACCAAGAAAAAAAGGCAGACAAAGAAACTTTCAATCAGACTCAAAATCCTCACTGGCCGCCCAATGGTGCTTTTGTGCAGTGACATGAAAGGGTCTGGGGGCTTCGGGAAGGGCCCATGGGGGAGGGCGTGACTGGCCTTGAGTAATGAGCCTGGCCCCTCGGCACCTCTGTCTCCCTGACAGGCGTCCATGTCTTGAGCTGCAGAAACAATCCCCTGATTATCCCTGTGGTCCATGACCTCAGCCAGCCCTTCTACCACAGCCGGGCGGTACGTGTAAGCTTCAGTTCGCCCCTGGTTGCCATCTCGGGGGTGGCCCTCCGCTCCTTCGACAACTTTGACCCTGTCACCCTGAGCAGCTGCCAGAGAGGGGAGACCTACAGCCCCACCGAGCAGAGGTAAGAGACCCTGGACCTGCTCGCCCTGGGCCGTCTGTAGCCCAGTGGAGACAGTGCAGTGTGGAGGCTGGGCAGCCATTCGTATTGCTGTAAAAAGTCTGTGTGTTTCTTCCTTCTCTCTTCTCTGGTTGGCTTTGCCTTTGGGCTCGAGTGGCCCACAAAGTTCTGAATTTCTGGGGCTATGGAGGGAAGCAGGAATGTTGATGGAATGAGAAACTCCCTTACCTGGCTTGTAGCTGCAGAGTTGACAATAGCTGGCAGGGTGATCCTGGACACATCAGTTTCCTTCTCTGGGCCTCCAGGTGCTCATCTGAGCAAAGAGAGCTCAGACGGATTCACTTTCTTTCAGCTCTGAAATACTGGGATACTCTGCTTCCCAGGTGGTACAGGCAGGAGGCAAACCCCACCTACGTCAAGGGGAATCAAGTGAGCCTGGTATTTGCTTCATCCCAGTTCACTGTGTGTTAACTTCCTATGTCTTTTGCAAGCCTATACCCTGAGATCCCACCAGTGGTCTAGGAGCCTGTCTTTTAACTACATAACATCACTCCATCAATACTTTGGATCTGACACCTGTTGATGCACCCAGTTTGGAGTAGGGGGAGTGGGATGGGTGTTTCCTGAGAACAGCAGTCTCAGTTGGGTTTAAATCCCCAAGTGAACACTTCTTGAAGGTGTATCTCTGGACAAGTTGCTTCACTCTCCTGAGTCTCAGTTTTCTCTTTGGGAATAAGTGGATAATATCGTATTAATAAGGAAAATTTATAACCACTTCTAATGATGATGATGATGATGATGATACTGTGCATCCTTGCACAGAATTCTGTGTACAGTTCTTAAAGGTAGAGCTGGAAGAAGCCTCAGAGATTATGTCATATATCCAACGTGCCCACACTTAAGTGACACCATCTAGGATTCCAGACAGGGGAAGAACTAACTGGTCCAGAATTGCATAGCATCCCTTAAGTTTGTTTAATGGGATCCAGAATGAGAGAGAAAGGGGTGTCTTTTTAGTAGGCTCCTCTGGAGGCAGGCCCTCTGAAAGCAGATGCAGCCCTGTCCTGCATGGCTAGGGGCAGGGAAAAGATGTGGGGAGGACACCAGCCTTTGCCACACCTCCGCTCCACATGGTACACCAAAGGTGGTTGCAAAATCCACATTGTTTAGTGCCCACTGTCTGTAGCTTCTGTTGTGCAAAGTCTGTCTCAATCATTCAGAGCTCCTTATATGTATATCATGTTGTCATATTTCACTCTAAGGGGACTTTTTATCTTTTGCTCTTCAAACTCTATAAGAATAAGTTAATTTTTAGAACCCAAGGAAACAATGTCAGTGGACATCCATCAGACCTGGGCTTCCCCTTCCTTAAAGACCAGGCGTGCTGACCATCCACAAGTTGTCTGAGGCCAGTGGTGCTTTCTCTGAATTCTTAATTAACAGTTCCTGTGCCCTAAGAAAGAAGGGGTTAACCTCTGAAACAAATCAGCTGATACATATTTGTTGAATTCTTTGACTTATCAGAGGAGAAACATTGAACGAGGGCATTGAACTTTACACAGGATTCTGTGCAAGGAAGCACAGTATCATCACTGTCACCAGCATCATTAGAAGTGGTTACAAATATTCTTTATGACTACAATAGTATCCACTTATTCCAGAAGAGAAAACTGAGACTCAGGAGAGTGAAGCAACTTGTCCAAGGATACACCTTCAAGAAGTGTTCACTTGGGGATTTAAACCCAACTGAGACTGCTGTTCTCAGGAAACGTGCACCTGTCTCTGCCTCATGTGTGGCTGTGGATGAGTCATTCATTCCACCTCTCTGGACCTCAGTTTCACTATCAAATGATGAAGATAAATGTTGTGTTCTCTCTGGTTTTTTCTTGCCCCCAAATTCTAACAGTCTGTGATTCCCCAAAGCTGAGAAAGGTAGATGCATTATCTTATTTCATCATCACCCCTGTCTGGGAGGTGGGAGACGGCTCAGAGAAGCAGAGTGAGTCACTGACACACAGATATTAAGCAGCAAAATCCTGCTTTGTCTGTCTCTGAAAGCCATGCTCTATCCTGGAACAAGGCACATGGAGCAAAGGACTGTTGCATATGAGTATTTACTCAGTGAAATTCTGAATAATGGTTGAGATGCAGCCTGGGGTCTTTGGCTGACTTGCCCCTGAACTTAGACCAGGCTAGGACAGTCTGAGTCCCGAGGGCTGAGGCTACAGGGCATCAGCACCTTCCTCTGAATGCCCTGGCAGAGAGAAAGGACAGCAGCTATTCATGGCAGCTGGAGAGGCATTTACCGAAGCAGGCAGGACTCTGCAAACGTGCAAATGCATGGAAACAAACAAAGAGGAGAGAAAAGAAAAATAAGCAACCACTGTAAAAAGCCGTGGCATATTTGTCTTCATTCTCAAAACCCCAAGGTAAATAGCATCACTTTTTATAGCACAAATTTCAGCTGGTTGTAGTAGAAACATCCCACTTGACTCTCAGCTCTTCTCAGGTCGTGAAGGGTAATGTTCTCCCTTCCTCAGCCACCCGCACCCTGTCCTCCTGTCCCTCCACTTCTCCTTCTCCTCCACCTCCTGTCCCCCTCTCTCTTTCCCCTTTCCTTCTCTCCCTATTCCCTCCTCACTTGCTTTTCCTTATGCTGAGAGCAGTGTGATATCTCCTGCACAGCTAGATTCTAGTGCAGGTTCTGCCCTCAATTTGTGGTGTGACTTCAGGCAACTCCCTGTGGCAAAATCCATTCAGTTGACATGTTTTGACCTAGGCTCAAGGGTCTACAGTCGCTTTAAGGTACTTGGTATAAATTGAGAGACCCAAGGAAACAGGATCAGGTTTCAAATGAGAGTTTCAGTTGTGGCCATCTAGCCAAATCTCAGCTCCACACCAAGTTGGGGAAAGAGGATCGTGGAGGCCACAGTGGTGGTGATGGAGGGGCTTTTCAATGAGAAAAACTACAGTCGTGATTTTGAGGCTCCTGTGTCTCTGACGCAGACCCACAGACACACACTCACAGGTGTGCAAGCACATCTCATCCATGCACCCTTGTGGTTCAGAAATTGAACAGTTTGTTATAAAATTCAGTGAGCCATGTGTTTACATAATTAACTTCGGTTCTTCCTCCCTTTTTTCCTGAGTTCCTCTTTCCTTTATTCCTCTTGTCCCCTTTATTTTTCACAGTCTTTTCTCCCTCTACCTCCAGTTCTCCCTGGTCTTTAGAAGTAGACTACCTAGAGGAAGACAGGTCTGATAGGGCTAAATTTAGAAGGCCAGCTTTGAGGGGAAATTTTTTTTTTTTTTTTTTTTTTTTTGAGACAGAGCCTCAAGCTGTCCCCCTGGGCAGAGTGCCGTGGCATTACAGCTCACAGCAACCTCCAGCTCCTGGGCTCAAGCGAGTCTCCTGCCTCCGCCTCCCAAGTAGCTGGGACCACAGGCGCCCGCCACAACGCCCGGCTATTTTTTGGTTGCAGCCGTCATTGTTGTTTGGCGGGTCCAGGCTGGGGATTCGAACCCGCCACCTTAGGTGTACGTGGCTGGCGCCTTAGCCGGTTGAGCTATAGGCGTCGAGCCGAGGGGAAATTTTTTAATGTAGCGAGATTAATTCTTTCCCTCCAGGGTGGATTTATATGGTGGTTTGCAAGGGGGGCTCACAGCTGGGGTGGAAGGTGTGGTTCACGGGGAAGGCGGACAACCTGGAGCCAAGACTGTGCACGCTGCTAAGACCCATGAGCAGAATATCCCTGTAGACGACGATATAGGAATTTGTATATAGGATTTGGAATGAAGCTGCTCATGTCCAGAGGCCATGGATTGCTCAGATTGCTGCCCATAACCTCATATAACTTCTACATCCCACAAAGGGACCAGTGCCTCTTTACATATCAGCTGGAAATCAGTAGCGTCTGTGTTAAATACCTGAAAATAGACCTGGTGTGCCTAAGTGCATACATGTCTTTGCCTTTATTGGATACCACCTGACTCTGCTCCAAAATACTGTGCCACTCACACTCCCATCAGTGATCCACTAGAGTTCATTGCTCCCTATCCTTGCCAGCACTTGAGATTATCAAAGCCTACTTTTTCCCATTTCAAAAGGCTTGGAAATTATATACCTCTGCTGTTTTGTCCTCATAAAACCATGGTACCTGAACATTGGAAGGGCTCTCAAAGACTCCTTGGTTCTGCATCCTCATTTGAGGAAGGAAAGCCCAAGGTCCAGGCAAGGAAAGTGAGTTACTTGAAATCACCCAACAAATTGAGGGCAAAACCTGCCCTTGAATCTAGCTCTCAGGAGTCTGGCTCTCCTTCCTCTTTATCAGAGGTTCCAAGACAGTCCCCTAAGCCAAATTAAACCACAGGCAGTTTCTGTTTATTTGGTCCTCATTAGTTATCTTCTTTAATTGGTTGCCAACATTTGAATATCAGGAGAGCTCATATTAAAAACCAGAATTCTTATTGGAACTCTTTAACGAAATCAGAAGATTTGAAAACATCAGGCCCTTTGTCCCACTGGCCAGCCTTGGACTGGAGCCTGAGCCTTACTGCTGCTTGGGGTAGGCACCTACCTTCCTCCCCCAGGCACACTTCACCCAGCTGACCGTGACCTTCAGGATATCTGCCTTGCCCCTGACGTCCACTGAGTTTGCATCCCCTAATCTTTAGTCTTATCTCCATATCATGCCACAACACGCATTCCTAGAAGTCCAGGGTAGAAGAGCCTATAAGATCATTTCCCCAGTAGTCTCACTTCTCGGCAGGAAAACCAAGAAGTAACTCTGTTTCACTTTAAGTAGTCCCGCTGAGTTGATGCCAAGAACAACTTTCCCTTTAGTTTTCAGTGAACACCCTGTCTTTTTTGTTGTTCCCATCTGAGCAACCCAGAATGATTTATAAACAACCTGCCTGTTATTATCTCCATTTCCCCCTGGCATAATTGCAGCTAAGTAGCAGGCCAGAGGAGTTAAGCCGTAAGTTAAGGGAAAGAACCAGGAGAGGAGCCCTCACCAGCCCCCTAACCCCTGGCTTTGTCCGGTTCCAGTGCCTCCCAAGTATCCTCTGTTATGCATGATTGGAGCCCATTTCTCTGGACAGTGGGGACAGAAGTTGGGGGGTTAGCTGTCAGATCACAGAAGGTTCTACCTTTATAGGGAGCTTGAGTCTGTTAAGTACATACACTATATATATGTAAGAAGAAGAAAAAATACTAAAGTATCTGATTAGCCCTGCATCCAGGAAACTTCCGTCTTGCCCAGATGTGAGAACATAATCAACAGAATTTCCATGGTCTCTTCCACTCCTCCATCCAATGAGCCACTTTCCTCCCTTTGAAGAAGAAGCCTCTTTGGTTATTCTTATTGACTGTCCATCACCGCTATTAAATCCACGTTTTGTGAAGCAGAGCCTTTTCTTTTGTTCTCCTTGTTTTGATTTTTGTTTCTGTGTTTCAGAAATGACAGGGCTGTGACAGGGAGTTATTAGGGAGGGTCAATTGGGGTAATGTTTATCGTTTTTGGACAGTGTGTTCACACAACCTTTTCCACCGAACACGATAGCAAAGAAAAAAGCAGGGACTTAGGAGACAGACTAGCAGACCTCTGTTGGAATTCTGTCCAAGCTGAGTGCCCTTGAGCAAGCAATTTAAAATTCTTAGTCCTAGTTTCCTGTTCTTGAAAATGGGAATAATATCACTACCTCCAAGAGCTACTATGTGGAATGCAAATAAGGTGATGTAGGTGGAACTCAGTGGCCAATTTCATCCCTTATCCCTTTTCTTCCTGTTTTCAAGCCTGCAAACCAGGTGCAGACAGATGTGCTGAAAAAACAAAGATGCCTCACTCCCTAAAGGGTGTCCTGGAAGATATTAATCCTAAGAAGTACCCTGGAAAAAAGTCTGTTAGAGTTTGGAAAAGAATGTATATCTGAGTCCCTTTTAGAAATTCTCAATATGTATTAGAATTTTCAAGGTTCTGACAAGTCCTGCAAGAAAGAAAACTGATTGGTTTCATTAATCCAATGCTAGCCCCATCCACCTGACTGAAAGTTTTTGGTCAGTTAATCCATGTGACCAGGGAATATATATATATATTTTAAAATATGGAACGCTTCACAAATTTGCATGTCATCCTTGCACAGAGGCCATGCTAATCTTCTCTGTATCGTTCCAATTTTAGTATATGTGCTGCCAAAGAGAGCACGACCGGGGAATATTTGTCTTCAAAAGCAGAAAAAGATGGAGTTTTGAGACCACCTTGTCTTGGAGAGTCATAGTTTCTGAAGTATTCCCCATTCATTAGCCTTCTTATTCTACAAACACGCCAAGCTCCATCCTGTCCTGGCCCTTTGAACTACTTTTCACTCCGCCTAGGACTCCCCAGACTTTTGGGTGGCTGATCCCTTCATTTCATCCAGGTCCTGTTCAGAGGTCCCTCCTTCATGAGTCTTTCTGTATACACTGTCCTATTCTCCCAATGCCATCCTCTATAATTTCACCTGTTTTGATGCCTTTGCTTCATGCATCACTATCTGAAAGGGTCTCACTTATTACTGTTCTTTGACACATGTCCTCCCCCCTTTAATGCACAGACAATAAAGCCCCGTTTTGTCCCCTCCCTCACTGTATCTCTGTTGTTTAGTACAGTATCTTCCTGTCTGCCAGTCAGGAAGCCCCCCCAGTGAAGGTATGTTGAATAGAGGAATGGGTGGATGACATTCCACCCATTGACAATCTTAAGCGATGAATCATTTTATTACTTCCACTTTATAGATGGGGGAACTGAGGCTCAGGGTGTTATATAAATATCCACCATCAAAGAACCGATATTAATAAATGGCAGAGCTGGGGCTGGATCCCTGATTCTCATGACTGAGAAGTCCTGTGCTCTTTCCATTCTAGGAAATGAAACATTTCAGATGTTCATTTTCCCATAAAGAAGAACTTTAATGTGCACAGAACAATGGGGGGGGGGATTCTGTTTTCATCTTACTGGCCCTACAACTTAGAAGAAAGCTGCCTTTCCCTCCAGGTCCTCATAGGACGAGCCCCGTACCTCCTGAGAGTGCAGAGCAAGAATATGCCCGAACCTAAGGCACAGGTCAGAAGAACAGCTTGGGAGCTGGTAGCTTACAGAGTCAATCTATTTAAATTGGAACCATGTGGCTCCTTCCCCAGTGCTTACACAACGTGAACAGATGCATTGTTTGGTGTCAAAGCCCTTGCATTGACTCCACAGTTACAGCCCCTTCGAGGTCTCCACATGGTGCAGAGCTGGGGCAGAAATAAGAGGAAGGGCGGAGAATCAGAGCTTCTCAGGAGGGTTCCTTAACACTCTCGCCCTGCATTTCAGAAGGGGGGGATGCAGAGATTGCAAAGCCCACATCCGTGAGTGTCCGAGACCTAAATTAAATGCTTGCTCTTTTCTGAGTTTTTTTTTTTTAAGTAGATCTATTTGTTCACTTTTGTATATTTTCATTCCTCGCCCTCCCCCGCTTTATACCTCATGATTACTTTTGAGCAAGAGGCAAAGGATGGGCACATGTCCTTGTAAAACCCTCCTTGGGGTCTTTAGAAACTGACACCAAGAAAAGATTGGCAAGTTTTTCTGAAGCTGCTTTGGCCAAAATTACTCTCTGTGTCCCAGATAAAAACAGGAAAATAGAAGCCTTGAGATTATGGACTTAAATCCAGCCATCTGTACAGGTGTTGGTGTAGACACAGCCAGAGACGGAGAAGTCAGAGAAAATCGTCCCCTAGAAACTCCAGTGTTAGGAGTCAACATCTGTGAAGTATGTAAGAGCTACTGCAAGGCACTGCCACCCTTTGTTTCTTGCTATTCAGGAAATATTTGCTGTACCAGCCGGTGGTACTGGCAGTGCTTCCCATACCAGGATGAAACAGTCCTTGTCTCTGCCCTCAAGGACGTTCTAGTCCAGGAGTGTGAGGCAAGTTTAACCACAAGGATTTGGGAGGCACACATCTGGAGGGGCACTCAATTCAATCTCACTGGTCCCCCATTTTCCCAGCTGTAAAACGAATAACACTTAGCTCATAGGGTTGTTGTGGGGATGGAGTGAGCTCATGTATATAAGCAGCCACTGAGCGGTCACTAATGTTACTAAGTGCTTGCGTAACTGGAACACAAAGGGCGTGATCATCCAAGCACGGGGATTTTACGTTCTTTTTGTTTGCATTCTTGAGGATTAGCACGCAATCCAGTATGTGGTGGGCACTGAAGACCTGTGTTTTCAACACAACAAGCAGGAGGATACGGCATTAGGGAAAGGAGGGTGGAATGCCCGGGAGGGAGCTCACCTGTAGAAATTTGCATGGAGCATTGACTTAAAGAATGGGTGGGATTCAGACTAGCATGAAAGTAGGAGGGGACAGTTGCAACTGTAAGGTGTGGTCTCTGTAAGCAAAATGTAAGGTGTGGTCTCTGTACAACTTACCTAACAATTCATAAGTCACTAATGTTTATAAAGGACTTCTACAGCTAGCCCCTGTGTGGAGTCTATATGCTTGGCCAAATTTGAAAGTACCCTGAAGCTCAGAGAGGTGATGCACCTTACCAAAGTCACACAGCTTCTAGGTAATAGAGCTCAAGTGTATTCACAATGTCTACTCTCATTTACTGAGAGCTTAGTATCTGCCAGGATTTCTGCTCTGTGCTTTTTCTAAATTAGCTGATTTGATTCTCACAGTGACCCTGGGTCATGACTCTTATAAATACAGAGAGACTTTTACTCCACCTAGTGCCTAGCAGACAGGAAACTCAATAAAGTCTCACTGTAATCATAATGGGCCCCTTGTCCCCAGTGGAAAAGCTGAGGCTCTGCAAGGTTTGGAACTTGATAACACACAGAGCTTTCAAGTGGCAGGATTTGAACCCTGGGTTGTCTGTCTTCAGGCTTGTCTTCTTAAACTTTAACCACTGCATCCAGAGTCCTGTTCACCCCAACCAGCACCCCTTTCTCCTCTCAGTCTTACACTCCTGAAATTTTGGAGAGAGAGAGACACTTAGCCTTTATCTTCTAGCTGGCGTGCAGTTGTCCTGCGTAAACGCTCCCTCCTCCTCGTTTCTTTCTTTCTTAGCTGTGTGCACTTCACGTGTGAAGCGGCTGACTGCCCCGAGCTGGCTGTGGAGAATGCATCTCTCAATTGCTCCAGCAGTGACCGCTACCATGGTGCCCAGTGCACTGTGAACTGCCAAACTGGCTACGTGCTCCAGATACAGCGGGACGATGAGCTGATCAAGACCCAGGTGTGTACAGGTGCTGAGCTCAGAGCCCCTCTCCAGCCCGGGGACGGCGTTAGTGGGCGTTGAACGTGTTCTCTGCTGAATCTCCAGCAGCTGAAAGAGTGTTGCCCTACAGTAGGTGCTCAATAAATAGGAACTGACTAAATGAGTGAGAACAATGAAACAATCACCCAACCAATCAATGAGGAATTTGTGAGAGAAGGGTTTGTGTGCAGCGTGGAATTCTATACAACACTCACCAGTGTTTCTGTGTAGGCTGCAAATCTGCAAAACCATGGGCTGAGTATGTCCGGGGGCAGTTTTTGAAAGAGGTGAGTGTCTGTCAATAAGGTGTTCACTCCTTCACTAATTCCCTGCTAAGGATCTGTTCCCTGTAAATCAGATGCTATTTGAGGCATTAAAGAAAAGGGAGTCATTAACATAAACCTAGGCCGTCCTTGGAAGGAGCTTAGTGCCCAGTGGGGCAGGGAGAGCCAATGAACGAATGAAGGAAGGACGACTGCACAGTGCAAAGCACATTATAAAGGGAAGGGTAGGCTTGGGGGAAGCACAGAGAGATTCAAGCACGGCACCCTGGAAGAAGTGACATAAAATAGGATGTGTACTGGGCAGAAGAAAGAAACGTAATGCACTGGGCACAGACAAGGACCATGTGCAGAAGGCCACTGGGGAGAAAGAATATGCCACGGGTAGAAGTGTTTTTCTTTTCCTAAACTCAGCCAGGCAATGAGGCTGGAGGGACAAGCAGAGTCCACGGATGCAGGGCCCTGTCCGCTTAGCCAGAAGTGTGGGGTTTATCTTTAGGGCAGCAGGGTCCTTTTGAAGGAAGTGACCTGCTCGGATCGTGGTTAGCAAAGAATCTCTGGGCTGTCCACATGGGTGTGACTTGGAGTCTGGAAAAACTAGAAGCAGGGAGACTCCCCTCACCCCCCAGGATGTCATCAGAGGCACTCATAGCAGGTGGATGTGTCTTGATAGTTGGTGGTTTGGAGAAGAAAGCTGCTTCAGCCAGGTGCTGCTGTGGTGTCTCAGGAGGGGCATAGAGGAGTGGGTTGACAAGCTGGCGGTTGGAAGTCTTTTCAGTCTTGAGACGTGTGGCCCCCAGCCCTGCTGCTAGACGCAGTTTCCTCCAGGGCCGGCTGGCGGGCTTGCCTTCACCCTGCAGGTACACAGGAACTGTCCTGATGCTAGGAGTGCCTGTTTGTGCAGAGCGTCTGTGCTCATCCTAGACACTTACAAACTCCGTGTGTCAGGCATGGCAGGTCTGAACTCCTGTAGAAATAATTGGACTGTTTCAACAATTAGAGTGAGGGACCTCTCTCTTAAACACGCATCCCTTTGATGTGTGCTTAAGAAGGGAAAACGTCCTTTGCTTTTAAAACCCTGGATCAACATTTGGCATCCCGGTACCCTGGGATTTGGCAGCTTCCTCCTTGAACGGAAGCCTCCGGGCTGCCGATGGCCGTCCTCCCTTGGCGCTGAAGCCTGGCCTCGCCCTTCCACCTACGCAGCCTCACCATCCCCCAGTTTGGTTCAAATCTCTGTCAACTGTTTCATCTTTCCCAGACCTGTTCCTTCCTCATGTCCTCTTCTCTTGGCTATTGATACATCAAATCTCAGAACAGGGAGTGGCTCTTCCAGCAATCCTTGGGCTCAATCCATCCGTTTTGTCAATGGGAGACCTCAAGTAAGGAAAGGGACTTTCCTGGTCTCCTATCATGGAGGACAAACATCTAGGTCTCCTGTATCCCAAATCCGTACCTGCTGTGTGCCAAGCACTATAGTAGGCCCTGGCAACCTCCTCCAGAGCCAGGAAAAGAAACAAAGATCAGGACCTGGTGTCCTACCATTACGCCACGTTTCAGAGTCTGTTGGAAAGACATCATTATGCCCTGTGAAGTCTCAGTCTCCAAGATTCTCATCAGCAAAATGGAAATCAAGATCTAGGAGACTGTGTAGATACACATAGCAGCTAAGAGAGTTACAGTTACAGTTACAGAAACCTTTGAGTTACAGTTCCACTTATATTCTTTCCAGCTGGGTAACTTGGGGCTGATCACATAATGCCTCCAAGTTTCAACTTCTGCATCTTTATATGGGAACTGAAATGCAGCAGAACCTCCCTACATTGACCACCTCCTTCATTAACTAATTCTCTCGGACTGGATGTGGACCACACATATGTGTCAGTACAGTAGGCCCAGTTCCTTATGTTGACCAGTTTGTTAGAGTCCCTCGGGTGGCCAACTTACAAAGGCTTTTCTCATTCAAGAAGTTGTTGAGATCATCACAACTGAGCCCAAGTGAAACTGTTGGTCTCCGGGTGCCTGGACATGGCTCTGAACTGACACCTGGGCAGGAGGGTGTTTCTCCACCTCTGGGGCTTGGTCTGTCATCCTCACTGTGCCTGTTTCTGCCTTTCAGACGGGACCCAGTGTCACAGTGACCTGCACTGAGGGCAAGTGGAACAAGCAGGTGGTGTGTGAGCCAGTGGACTGTGGCGTCCCGGACCACCACCACGTCTACGCTGCATCCTTCTCCTGCCCCAAGGGCACTACGTTTGGCCGCACATGTTCCTTCCAGTGCCGTCACCCTGCACAGCTAAAAGGTATCTCGAGCCCCTTGCTCTAGGGTGCCACCAGGGGACCTCAGCTTGGCCCTGCCTTTGTCTGTGAGAATCCTGGAGGCTGTTTCCACACCTGTGATCTGGGTCTCCTGTGCCCAGGGTTGGATCAGATTTGATCTGTGCTCCTGATTTCTGTTTTTGTTTGTTTGTTTGTTTGTTTTTAGAGACAGAGTCTCACTTTATTGACCTTGGTACAGCACGCTGTGGAGTCACAGCTCACAGCAACCTCCAACTCCTGGGCTTAGGCGATTCTCCTGCCTCAGCCTCCCAAGTAGCTGGGACTACAGGCACCCGCCACAACACCTGGCTATTTTTTTGTTGCAGTTTGGCCAGAGCTGGGTTTGAACCTGCCACCCTCTGTATATGGGGCCAGCGCCCTACTCACTGAGCCACAGGCGCCGCCCTGTGCTCCTGATTTCTTTCTACCAATTGTATTTATACAAACTGCCCTAGTATGCAGTTAGAAAAAAATGAAGTGTAGACAAGTATGACAGTGGAACCTCCTCCAAGATCTTGCCAGTATTGCAGAAAAGAAAAGAAAGGGAGAAGAAAAGAAAGAGAGAGGAAAAGAGAATTTCATTTGGGGCTGATGCACCTAGTTCTCTGTGCATGATTCCCACTCAGGACGCCTGCAGGGGTGGGGACGGTTGCTATTCTCATTTCACAGAAGAAGAAATCAAGCCTCAGAGAGTTTCAAGGAACTTGCCCAAGGTCCCGCTATTAGTAGTGGGGACCACACTGGAGCCCAGATGTATCTTTTTCCAATACTGACTGCTGCTTTTTAAGAGTAGCTGGCTGGGCCGAGAGGAGGAGGTGGGGACAAGAAGCATCTGGCATCCTCCTGAGGTAGGCACCAGGGCTACTGAGGCGGGTAAGAGAGAGTCTATCACGCTAGAAAGGAGGCCAACTTTTGCAAACAATTGAGTGTCTAGCCTGAGTGTTCTAGAATATTAAGACTGGAAGGTACCTTCGAGCTCATCAAGAATATCTGAGTTCTTGGAAATATGGAGAAACTAAAGGCCAGCAAGAGAAAGGGAGGAACTTGTAGAAAATCACGGAGCAAATATGCAGCAAGTTCAGGACCAAAGCTCTTGGCTTTTAGTTCAGTGTTGGATTTTGACATCATACCCAATTTTCAGAGGTGCCAGGACACCTTCCTCCACGACGTTTATCAGAGGAAACATTGCTCATTTATCAAATATCTAAAACAGTGTTTTACTTGAGTGTGGGATCTCACTTTGGGTCCATCTTTCTATAGAGTGTGCATTACTAGGCTCTTATGGGGTATAGGGAACCTGGAGGGAGGTCTTTGAATTCCCTTAAACTTAGATGTAATATGGTACTTGCGTGAGATTTAGGCATTTTGATAACTGGAGAGAATCAATAGCTTTCACCAAATTTTAAGGGATTGCATGACTCCAAAAGATTAGGAAGCCCATATGGACTTGAGTCACTTGAGGATGGTGGCTGTGTCTAATCTATATGCATGTTGCTGTCAGTGAAGCCAGGACAGGGCACTTAGTAAGACTCGAGAAAATGTATTGATTAGATGGCTGGATGAATTGATCAAAGAGAGAAACGCCACAAGAATTGTTCTTCTGACATGAGAATAAAACACTCAGGAATCTCACTAAACTGTTCCCCCTAAAAAGGCAGAAATCAATTCTAGTATGCATACTTTAGCTCTCCTCATTTTTAACTCAAGATTTGGATTTTAAAAAGTTATAGACATTTCATTTAAGACAGTAAAGAGGAGCGGCACCTGTGGCTCAGTGAGTAGGGTGCCAGCCCCATATACCAAGGGTCACAGGTTCAAACCCGGTCCCAGCTAAACTGCAACAAAAATATAGCTGGGCGTTGTGGTGGGCGCCTGTAGTCCCAGCTACTCAGGAGGCTGAGGCAAGAGAATTGCCTAAGCCCCAGCGCTGGAGGTTTGACACCATGGCCTTCTACCGAGGGCACCAAAGTGAGACTCTATCTCTAAAAAAAAGAAAGATAAAAAGAGAGGTGAAGAGACTGTGGAAATTGCAAACCAACTTTCAGGCCACCCAAGCCTATGCCCTGGCCCCATTTGCCCAGGTGTAGAATGTATTAATAACTCCAGACTAGAAAATCACACTTCTTTCAATCAGAGGCCCTTGGGAAAGAGAGGTGTATAAATTAGCATTGATTATCACAGGCTCATGTGGCTAATAATCATCCTTAATCAAAGTGATGTAGACCCTTCGGGGTGCTGACTGTGGTTGGGGGCAGGGTGCTCTGCTGTGGACACACGGCCCCAGAAGGACCGTCATTTTGATAGTTGGTGATTGCACCGTTACTCCCTCCTTGACAGCACAGGGGACTGTCTCTCTAGTCGCCATACTGACCCACTAGAACCCACTGCCCGTTCATGCAATGTAGCTGTCAGCATCATCTGGTGCTCAAATTCCTGCTCTGTGGCTTCCACCAGGATTCACTAGCAGCAAGGACTGGGGGAAGGTCCTGCAGCCTCTCTCTTGAGCTTGGTAATGCCACTTTACTCGCGTCCCCTCCCAAGCCAGAGCACAAAGAAGTGATCAAAACAACTCCTCCTCCCCCTCCTTTTTTTTATTTTTTGCTTCTCTTTCCCCTTTCCCACCCTTTGTCTTTTCTTTTCCCCACAGTAATGGTGTAAGCAAAAAAAGAGAGCTATAACCATAGATTCAGAAGTACCAGGGGTCCACTCCTGTCCCTCCCAACTGATTGATCTTAGGTGAACAATTTTACATCTGTGAGTCTCAATGTCCTCATTCGTTAAATAGGCTTCAGTGTACTTTGTCTAAAGGTCAAGTTGAGGATTAAAAGAGATGATATGTATAACATATCAGAGCTGGAGAAGGTGTTTAGTAAATACTCATTTTCCCCAAGAGAGCAGTGGCTGATCTCTCAGTCCCTGACCTCTTTGTCCCGTGGAGTCCTTGGGACTTGGCACTGTGGAGACTTGTTCTGTTCTCCGTGCTCAGCACCCAGGGTGGTGTTTTCAGGAGAGCCATCCCCAGCCAGAGCAGTCAGTGGAGGACCGTCCCTAGAAGCCTGGTCTAACCTAAACAGCACCACAAACCCACTTGCTGCTTAGATTCTGGGTGAATTTTTCTTGCATATCTTTTCTATCACTGAAATTCCAACCCTCCTTCCAGATTTATACAAACCATCTCAAGAATTTGCAACCTGACTATCACTTCTGTTGGGATTCTTTATCAAATGAGCCATGTAAACTTCAGGCAGAATCTACAAAAATGCATGAAGGGAAAACTATTCTCAAATTAAAGAAAAAAAAGATTACTTCAATATCAAAATTATCCATGCTTAGTTAAGTGGCTGGAAATGCAGTTACTTCACATCTCCCCTAATAACCCCCAACTCACCCGTGTGGGGGGCATTTAATATTTATTACCGAGTGGAGTTTATCAAGTGAGTGTGCCCCCAATCTAACAACGATCTTTATATATATATAGAGAGAGAGAGAGAGAGACAGAGTCTCACTCCGTTGCTCCAGGCTAGAGTGCCCTGGCATTATTGTGGCTCACAGCAACCTCCAATCCCTGGGTTCAAGTGGTCCTCTTGCCTCAGCTTCCAGAGTAGCTGGGACTATAGGCACCCCACCTCCTGCCCCCATGCTCAGCTAGTCTTTTTCTGTTTTTGGTAAAGACAGGGTGTTGCTCTTACTGGGGCTGGTCTTGAACTCTCGCAAGCAATCCACTCACCTCGGCCTCCCAGCATGCTAGGATTACAGGCATGAGCCACCCCACCTGGCCTGCACAGATCTTTAAAAGGCCCGCTTTTTACTTCAAGCTCTTTTTGTGACCTTTTTCTATCTCAGCGGTGCATGTTTTACCTCAGATATAAAGCCCAACCTATTAGCTAGTTTCCACTAGATACTCAATCCCAGAGAACATACTCTGATGTCTTAGCAGGAGAGCTGGGTAGATGCAGAGAGTAGCCATGTACCACAGTACCCAGCATTTAACCCTCCTGCATGCACTGGGGACGAGTCTACTCACTTGTGTCTGTCCCCACCGCTATGGCAGGTGTCCCACAACCCAGCCTTCTTTCTTCCTCTTCTTGGGAGAGTTCTCCATCAATTCTTCCAGAAAATGACTGTGCCTTATTAGTGTATAACATTCGGAATGATGGATGGGGCCCCTTGGTAAAGAAATTTGGAAGGGAGTGATACCATTCTGGATAGCGGGGAGGCAGGAGGGGTGGTGAAATCTTATTCTTGGCTAGGCCTTCGTTTCAGGGTACTCTGCTGGTCTAAATTCCTAAGTCTGCGATTTTTGTCTGACAGCAGTTCTCCTTTCATGGCCATGCTCATGGGTAAAATCTCCATACTGAGGTCAAGGGATCAGCTCAAGGTCAGGCAGACCTGGACATGGAGCAACGAGTTAGACCCTCACAGGGTCTCAGTTTTATTCTGTTTTGTTTTCTCAGCCTCCTGAGTAGCTGGGACTAGAGGCACCTGCCACAACGCCAGGCTAGTTTTTTTATTTTTTAGTAGAGACAGGGTCTCGCTTTGCTCAGGCTGGTCTTGAACTCCCAATCTCAAAGGATCCTCCCACCTCAATTTCCCCGAGTGTTAGATGACAGGCGTGAGGAACCATGAGCCCTGGGTCTCAGCTTCTTAAGTCTATAAAATGGGGTTTATGATGAACTGGGTGACAAGGAGAATCAAAGAGATGGCTTTCATAATTCTTCCTAGGTCTGCCCCCTGGATTCAATTATAGACAGCCATTGCTAGAATGCTTTTCAGACATTTAGGAAAAAAAATGACAATTAAACAATCAAAAGGCAGCCTGATCCACCAAGGCTAAAGCTATGACAGCCCAATTTTACTGAGCAGTCGACATACTTTCTGGGACAGCTAACACCCAGTCAGTTGTGCTTTTTAACTCCCTGGGATTTTGGGAGCCTATAATGTGCTTTCAAAGCTAACATCAGCAGAGCACTGCATCCTTCTCTGGGTACCTGCATTTCTGCCTCAACTTCTTCCGGGCTCTCTCCATCCCCAGTGCTGCATGAAACTCAATGGACTATTTTTGAGAAAAGTTTTAAAAGCCTGAAATCCTTTCTGCCTCTGTTTTCTGCCCCAGCCGACCCTCTCTTCCATGTGTGCCCCTTGTCCTTCTTAATCTATCTTCTTTGCCTGTAACTTTTCTTCAGGTCTGTTCCTTACCACAAGCAATAAGGTCTAATTTCCTTGCAGTCCACTCAGACCGACCCTTGCCTGTGCAGCCTGTTGACGGCTTGCCTGTCCTGATTCTGCTCCAGCTAGCTGCATTTTTGTTTTCTCCAACACTAGAGTAGCCAATATTCGTTCACATCCTAAAATGGTAGAGTTGGACAAGAACTCAGAGATAGTTTTGGTTTAGAATCAAACAGGCTACGGGACTTGTTCAAGGTCACAGATGAATTCTTTAGGCATACAACAAGTAGATATTGAGGACGCAGTATGTGCCTGACAACAGGCTAGGTTTGAGAATAAAGAATGAACAAGATGCAGTCCTTGCCTTCTGGGCCAGGCGATGCCAGCACCACGTGGCAAGTGCGGAAAAAAAACCCAGACTGAAGGTCTGACATTTCCCTCCTTGGGCGCTGCTCTGCGTTAATTAAAGGCACTCTCAAAGAGACTTGGTCTCCTGGGTAATCTTTTAAATGAAACATACAGGGTGGCCATAAAGTTTGTGTGCAATTTGAAATTGCCCACTATTTAAAAATGTACACTAGTTATTTTAAATTGCACACGAACTTTGTGGCCACCCTGTATATTACCCGTTTACAATTTTTTAAATGCTCACTAGATATTGACATTTCCTTTCCACATTTGTAGACAGGCTGAGCAAGATTTATTTTTCTGACTTTACACGATGAACAAATGAAGGCACAGGGTCCCCAAAGTTGTAGGAACCTAATCTGTGATATTGACCTTCTTATCCTCCTATGGGGAACGCTAGGCTCAGATGTGCCTTCACTTTCTGTGTTGAGTCGTGTTCCCCTAGGAAACACGGATAGAGGAATGAGGATGGGAGACATGGAACTGGCAAGTGTCTGTCACCACTGTGGGCAGCTACAGCTCAGTCCCTCTGGGGGACTCTGGGAGACGTGCAGAACATGCCTCAGAGTTATTGCACCTGTGGAAACTGGCAGGTGGCTACACCAACCCCATCACTGGTGGACAGGGACATGAACGCTCAGTACATCAAGTTTGTCCTGCGTGCGGGCACAGCATGCATCCACTGTCAGAAGAAAAATCCTGAGGCAGAGAGTTGACAGCACAGTAAGCCTCCTCCAGAGAGCAAAGGTCAATGCCAGGAAGATGAGGGAAGGGCGCAGAGGGGAGTGCCCTCCAGCACTTGGCTCAGAACCACACGGTGCACGAGGGTAGCAGTTACAGCTGGTGCGTGGCGGGATGGATTCTGCACAGCTCGGTGTCTGCACCTCCTGGTACTATCGCTGGGGCCGGTGGGGGGACATATCCATGGTGCTGAATCACCAGTTCCTGCCTGAACTGTGGCACGCTGCTAACTGCTGTTTACCCTCTCCCAGAATGTACATTTCTGATTTATATTTTCACTCTTGATTAACATTTTGCAATTTTTCTGTCGTCTTGCCATAGAAAAACCATGACTTCCCCTTACAATTTACAATTTGCATGGCAGGTATAATGTACATTTTAGGAATCCAAACATTTTCTCCACAGATATTTTTATCCCTCTTGGGCAACTTGGAGAAGGTGAGCTTCCTGTACCTTTTAACCCTCCCCCCCACTAAGCCTGTGCCATGCTGGGACACCCCGGAGCAATACCTTTCCCAATCATAAGAGCAGTGAAAAAGGGAGCTTGTTGTCCCTTTTTCCAGGGCACCCCTTTCCAGGTGCCCTGGAAGCTTCTCTGCTTCTGAGGAAGCCAAATGAGCCCCTCTCTGCACCGTTTCCTCTCTCTACTTGATGTGAAAATGTCTACAGTTGTCAGTGTCCCATTTATCAAGGTGGATCCACTGTGGCTTTTCCAGACTTCACATTGCCTTGCACTGGCCAGATGAATCCCATGGACAGGAGGAAAAAAAAAAAAAGAAAAGGGAGCAGTGCCTGTGGCTCAAAGGAGTAGGACTCTGGCCCCATATGTCGGAAGTGGCAGGTTCAAACCCAGCCCTGGCCAAAAACTGCAAAAAAAAAAGAAAGAAAGAAAAGAAAAGGACTAGGGATGGGAGAAGCCTCCGCAACGTTGCAAAGTTCTCTCTCCCCTTTCTCCCTGTCCCTGCTTCATTCTTCTTCATAGATTGTACCACCTTCTAGCACCCTCGGTAGTTTACCTTTTAGTAAATTGTTTTGCTATGCTCCTTCCAATCCCATTAGATTATGAGCTCCAAGAGGGTAGGGTTGTTTTTGGTTAGTTTTATTTTGTTTTGTTCACTACTTTGCCCCCAACATGTAAAAGCATCTGTCCCATAGTACCCACTAAAGAAAGAGATGGCCGCTGAATGAATGACGCTTTGGTGCAGCTCACACGATCCTTTCAGATCTGCTAGTGAGAGTCAGTGGTTAGAAGATGGAGAGGGGAGAAGTGAGGAAAAAAAGAGGGGAAAAGTGAGGAAAAAAAGAAGGGAGGAGGCTGGGCTCAGTGGCTCATGCCTAGAATCCTATCGCTCTGAGAGGCCGAGGCAGATGGGTTGTTTGAGCTCAGGAGTTCGAGACCAACCTAAGCCAAAGTGAGACCCTGTCTCTTGGAACTTGAAGCAGGCGACTGTGGTCCCAGCTACTCAGGAGGCTGAGAAAAGTGGATCTCTTGAGCCCAACAATTTGAGGTTGCTGTGAGCTATGACACCACAGCACTAAACACCTAAGGTGACAAACAGAGACTTTGTCTTAAAAAAAAAAAAGAAAGAAAAGAAAAGAAGCAAATGACATTGACAGCACTTTTATGGACACTTTTCTCATGAATATTTTTTTCAAAGCATTTTCCTAATAGCTCAAAAAGCAGGAACATTTTTTTCTACAGATAGGAAAATTAAGGTTCAACTCTCCCAGAATGGATAATAAGGGTTCTGCTAAGAGTATATAAGGAGCTTCCTATTAGACACAACCATCTCTACAGTCGGACACAGTTGGTCTTGAGCCTCAGTTTTGCCTTTTGCTAATTCTAAGAGCCTGGTAAGAGCACTTCAGTCTCTGGTCTTCATTCCCAAGTGAGAATTGTCATGCTAAGTGCACGGTTTGTTAGAACAAACGAAATGGCCTATCAGAAGCACTCCATGTGTAGTAACTGCTCAATAAATGTCAGTTGCCTTCCTGTCACCTCACTTCTCCAACTGTCAGATGATCCCTGAGCCTCCCACGTGCTTCCGGCACTGGCTGTCAGCACCATCCCGTAATGACTGGGCAGGGGAGAGTTTAGGGGAGAATCCCATGTTTCCTGTCCTCCTCTAATCATCCTGGGGACGTCTGGGGCAGGCTGTGCATCGGTAATGTATGAGCTGGCAGTGGAAAAGCCTAACTCCCATGTTTTACTTTGATTTGCAATGTTCCCCGTCGGGTCAGCTCCCCAGTGGCAGTCAGCACTCTGTCAGAGCCAGCCCAGGCTGCCGGGGAAGTGCTGGTCTCCAGCTGCTTTGGCAAAGCCTCACTGAGCACAGGGGGCGAGACAGAGGATCAGACCTCCTGATAACATGATGCTGTCACTTCCAGGCACACGGTGTGGGGGCGTAGGACGGGGGAACTGCAGCTTGAGGTCACGTGGCATGCTGATATGAGAGCTTGAAGTAGGTTCTGGTACGAGCTTATGTTGTCAATAGTTAGAAGACAGGTACCTTCACCTCTGGGCTCAGGTGCCCACCTGGAAAGCAAAGAGGATGGATTCTCAGGGTTGTGAAAGTCTCCCTTCTGTGCGCCAGAAGACGTTCAGGATCAGAAATCAGAAGCCTTGAATTTGAATTCAATGCAGATACAGGGGTAATTCAGTCTCCCAGTTGAGGTCCCATCTTCATTTTGTCAGCTGTCTTAATTGCCCCAGGCTCCTCAGTTGCAAGTGGAGGGGGTTGGAATTCCACACAAACGGTCCTCTGATTCTTCAGGTCACCTGAAGTCCTGGCAGCCTATATATCCGGACAGCTGTCAGAGCCTCCTCCCTCTGCTAACCCTGCTGCCTGTATTCCCCAGGCAACAACAGCCAGCTCACCTGCATGGAAGATGGACTGTGGTCCTTCCCGGAGGCCCTCTGTGAGCTCATGTGCCTCGCTCCACCTCCTGTGCCCAACGCCGACCTGCAGACTGCCCGGTGCCGAGAGAACAAGCACAAGGTGGGCTCCTTCTGCAAGTACAAGTGCAAACCTGGGTACCACGTGCCTGGATCCTCCCGGAAGTCAAAGAAGTAAGTGGTGTGAGAAACGCAGGCTCGTGGGGTCTGGTCTCTGCTGGAGGCAATGCCCTCTGTTTATCCCATTCTGTTCTGTGAAAATCCAGAAAGATATTGTTAATACCATTATGTGTGGGTTGAAGAGAACTAACTTTAGACTTCAGCTTGGCTGCTACTGGCTGTGTGATCCCAGGCAAATGACTTCACTTCTCTGGTCTTCCACTTTTCAGCAATAACCTGGATATGATAATAATAATGACCACATAGGGTTGTTGTATAGAATAAATGAGGATGTGCATGGAAATCAAAGTGCCTTGTGCGTAGTATCAGTCCTATAAATGACGGGTGTTAATAGCATCATTGTGCCAGCCTCCATCAGAGATAGCACTTTGAAGGAAGGAAGAGATTAGGGGCTGGAAGGGCATGAATTTATCTCAATTCACACATAACTGATAGAAAGCCTGATGTTTCTGCCTGCTCTTTCTGAAGGAGTTCTGGGAATAAATTCTTAATCCCTACATAGTGCCCCCCCCCCAAAAGAACAAGTAAGTAATCGAGAATAGGAAGTGCCAGTGCTGGGCTGGCTGGTGTTATTTGGGAAGGGTGTGGGTCTAGGAGTGTGGTCCTCAAGATGTCTCCTCTTCCATCTCTGCCTTGAAGACGGGCCTTCAAGACTCAGTGTACCCAAGACGGCAGCTGGCAGGAGGGGGCGTGTATTCCTGTGACCTGTGACCCACCTCCACCCAAATTCCACGGGCTCTACCAGTGCACGAATGGCTTCCAGTTCAACAGCGAGTGCAGGATCAAGTGTGAAGACAGTGACGCCTCCCAGGTAAGCTGCCTGGGACTTGAGATCGACACTGCAGTCTTTTTCCTCTCTGTTTACCAAAGGCCAGCTTAGTCTTTTTTTTTTTTTTTTAATTTCAGATTAATTTTAGGGTACAAACAATTAGGTTACTTTGTTTATATTTTTTAGGTAAAGTTCAGATTGTAGTGAATCGTTTCACCATAGGGTGTGCTGTGGACCCTTCCACTGTGCCCATTAGGTGAGGGCTTCCTATCCCACCCTCCTTCTCCACTGGAATTGTGTTTTTCTTTCCCATGGGCATGTAGTTTACCTACTGTTCTCGTATTAGTATTGAGCACGTCGGATACTTGCTTTCCCTTTTTTGTGATCCTTTCCTAAGAAGAATATTTCTCAACTCCATCCAGGTAAATGCAAAAGATAGGAGGTCGCCATCTTTTTATGGCTGAATAGTATTCCATGGTGTACATATACTGTAGTTCATTAATCCAGTCACATGTTGATAGTTACATGGGTTGATTCCACATCTTGGAAATTGCGTACTGAGCTGCTATTTTGCCTATTCTTTAAGAACAAGGAGACTCTCTAAGTAGGCCCGAAAGGTACAAGGGCATTTATCACCAGTGCAGACATTAAGAAACTGGGCTCTATCTTCCTTGGTAATCTTTCTGAGTCTCATTCTTCTCCCTACAACACTGTATTTTATTTGTTCAGAGATCCTTAGCTTAGCTTTGATACTTTTAATTTTAGCATTGGAATCCTTACATGTGATTGTACGTGATCGTCCCAATGTATAACGCTGAATAAAGTTAAGTTACTCTGATAACATAAGACTGACTAAGGCTCCTTTGCCAGTTTTTTGCCACCATCACTGCCTGTGTTGGTCCTTGAAGTACTGAAAATTATAGGACTACCACTATCTTTAGACATCTGTTGGTTCCTGAAGCATGAAGAAGAAAGGGGACCACATTTAGATGAGAAGTAGATTTTTAAGGAATCTATAGAAGAAAGAGGGGTCAGAGGAGTGGGTAGGGTGTGAATTTTATCTCAATCCACATATAACTGAGAAAGTGCAGTGCTTCTACCTGGCTCCCCTGAAGAAGTTCTGTGGATAAATTGTCCTTAATCCCTATACATGCCCCTTGCCACCAAAAAGGTAGATCAGAAATCAAGGATAGGAAAAGAGAATACGAAGCCAGCCAGCTCTAAAAACACTTTAATTCCACAAGGAGCCCCATCTTAATAGAAGCAACTGTTTCGAGTTGATAACCTGAGCCCTGTGGATCTCAGGTGTACAAGGGCCATGAGCCAGCACAGGCCAGACTTCAGTCAGCTGGGCCTCAGGGCAGGTTTCACCTTTAATAAGACTTTGTTAGTCTTCAGTATTGAGTGTTAGCCCCCAAATCCCAGGCACTGCCAACCCTCCATCCTCACATTCTCTTTCTCCCTCTCCCTGCACACAAGTGATCACCACATCCTACCTAGTCCCCCGCCAGAATGTCTCCTGAAGCTGTTGTCCTTTATACTCGACTCTGTCGCCCTAACTCAGGCCACCTACAGCTTCTTCATCATTTCTGAGCACCTGTCACATGCTGCTTCAGCACGTTCACATTTCAGCCAGAGCGATTCGAGTTACTGTGACACTCCCTCTGCTTAAAGCCCTTCCTGAACCAGAGACCCCCATATCCCTTAGGGAAAAAAAACTCAACTTCTTAGGGTGGCCATCAAGACCACACCCCCATCACCCGTAGGACTATCTCCCCTCTCACCTCTGCATCCCCCACCCGAAACATCTCTCCTCTCACCTCTTCCAGCTTCCCAACTTCTCATCATCCTTCACGTGTCATTCCAGGCATCCCTCCCCCCGCGTCCTTCCCCCGTGGGCTCACTGCCCCTCCTCGCGTCCCTCCTCCCAGCCTTGAGCACACCCCAGTTGTGATGTCTGCTCCATTTCACAGTTTCACGCTGGGCTGTGGAACCCTTCACTGCATCTTCAGGCTTCCCGGTGCCTTCAGCACTTCGGACAGGGCCAGGCACCTAGTAGGTACTCAGGAAATGCCAGGTGAACTGAGGGCATGAGGAAGAGGGGCAAGGAAACTCAAAGCCAATTTTAACACCGAGAGGTTACTCAGCCACCTAAGGTGACACAGGTGGCATCAGCTAAGTCAGAATCCAGACCTCCTCTCCCCCAAACTGTGGACAGGCTGAGTCCCCTGCCCACTGTCTGAAAATCCTTGGTCACTTATGCTGTGTCCATCCATGAAAATTATCCTCATCTTCGGCTGCCAGGGAAGCAGAAGCCGGTGCCCGAACCAGAGATTACCACTCACAGGCTGATCGGCTTCCCTCTCACTCCCTTACATAAAACTGTTGCTAACAGTTACCCAAACCACTGAGCCAAATAATATTCTGGCCATGGTCATGTTATCAAACTGAAATGCAGTCTGCCTGGGGCCTGCCAAGTAACTTTCATGGCCAGTTTGTATTTAAAGGAGAGGAAAATGTAAATTTATCAGACGACTCGAGCAGCTCTGCTTGGCAACTGGTGGAGAGGCCAGACATGAAGGGGCAGAGTATTGCTAGTCTGCTCAAAGAATGAAGGAGCGCGTGCCAAATGGGCTCCTAATACAATTGACGTTTCTAGTTTGTACTGAAAATGAATTTCCTCTACCCTCAGACCGGGAGCCTGAGAGCCAAATCTAGTATTCACCTCAGATCCCCTCTTGCTGCCTGTAAACACAGCAGAAACGTAGGGCTCAGAGCATCTTGACTCAAACAGCTTATGCGGAGCAGGGATTCTCTGCTTTCCAAACAACTTCCAGATCCTGGCAGGAAAGGAGGAAAGGATGGGGGCTATTGTAGGAAAGATTCATACACTCCCTCTTGTTGCCACTAAAAGCAAACAAAATCCCCACTTTGCTCATTCCTTGGGAGCCAGTACGATGCTGGATGTGGAGTCTGAGTTCAAATCCCAGCTTCACTGCAGTAAGCTGGAGAACCGGGAAACCTCCTTAACTCTTTAAGATTCAGTTTCCTGCTGTGTAAAATGGGTGGCTGGATACTACCTACCTGAAAATTTGTCTGTGAGGATTAAACGAGGTAATAAGAGGTAGGGTATCCCCAGGATTTGTGCAGTGCACAACCTAGGCCACCATCTGTGGCAGCCCGGGGGAAGATGGACACCAATGAACTAGGCTGCCTTAAGGCCATCCCAGTGGGGAGAATCCTTTATGCTCCGTGTGTACTCCCAGAAGATCTGGAAACAAAGACAACATAATGAAATTTAGCCCTCTGCTGGCTAGCTCTAAAAACTCAGAAGAGGGCAACCATCCTTCCTGAGGCCAAGGTGTGGATTAAGTAAACTGGTATGAGCCTTGGTCTCTTGCTTGAATAAACCTGTAGAATAAATAGTCTTCTAGTTCCTCTAGACCAATACTACCCCATAAATCTTTCTTCTATGCTGAAAATGTCCCATATCTCTGCTTGGTAATATGATGGTCACAAGCTATGAGTGACTGGAGTAATTGAAACCCAGTCCAGTGACTGACCAACGAAGTGTTAAATGTTATTTACTTATAAATAATTTGAATTTAAATGTAAAGAGCCATACTTGTACAGTGGCTACCATATCAGACTACTCAGCTCTAATATTTGCAGTATTCTTCCCTCTCTAAACCAAGACAGAGAAACTTAGTACCTTAATAACCTGTAATAACAGCTTTGTGTGTGTGTGTATGTGTGTGTGTGTGTGTGTGTGTGTTTGATGGGTGCCAAGCTGGTGTTGCAGACTTTACCTTATTTTGTCAACTCATAACAAATACTTGAAAAAGAACGATTATCCCCATTTTACAGATGTGGAGAGAAGACCTGGGAGGCTAAGTTCTTGCCCGTGGCTACAAGTCAGTAGGGGTATTCTCTGCTCTTTCCTGTTGCTCCCAAACATTTCCAGGGCAAGCTAGTGACAGAGGCCAAGTGGTAGGGAGAAGTGCTAATTGCCTCAGGATTTAACCCAGTTCAGATGCTCCTGGGCTGGTTGAGGTGACAACCCAGTTCCTTGTGAGAAGCACTGTGGGAGTTTTGCAGGTCGTTAGGGGAGAGCCCAGCCTAGGGATGGGGACAGGATCTGTGGAAGACTCACACAGTGAGGGAGGACAGAGGCTAAAGGCATTTTGTGGTCAGAGCAATGCACTCGATGGTAGATCTCAACAACTCAGCGGGAGCAAGAGAGGATGAGTGGGGGCTGGATCCACGGCATACCCAGCTCATTGCATGGATCATAGCGGGTGCCTGAAAAAGCCACAGTGCCTTGGAGCTGTCCCCTGCTGTTATGGTACATAACAGCCCACAGAAGTATGTGCCCCAGCAAGCAGGGGCAGCCTCTCATTTCAGGGTGAAGCACTTACCTACACACCCAGGACTTCCTGGGGGAAATCTGAAAAGTAACAGACCCAGCTGGTGTTAGGATTACAGAGATTTCAGGAACCCCCCCCCCAACCCACTTAGTTTACAAATGAGACCACTGAAGCCCAGGAAGAAGGGACTTACCCTGGGTCATGCAAATTGCTGGCAGAGCCAAGTATTAAACCAAGTGACTGTACAAGCTGCATTTTCTACCCATTCTTCCTGCTGGGGCTGCGTGTTAGCCCCTGATGGAAGCAATGTACACCTGAGGGCATTGATGGGGAAGAGAGGCAAAGGTTTCTCAGTGGCTGCAGCTAATTTACATGCCCTGAACTGGGCTGAGCGCTTTGCACAGATCACTTTATGTAAGCCCCATGGTATCTGATGTGACTGTCCCATTGTGCAGATGAGAAACTGAAGTTCCGTGAGGCAAGTTGGTTTGCCCCGTGTTCTGCAATGAGGGGATGTGGAGCTGAGATTGCTGCTGTCAGGTCAAGCTGCCTCCAGAGCGGAACCATCTGCCTCCTTCACTCATGGCCTGGTTCAATCTTGCTCTGATGCCACCACACTTTTCCCTGCCATTATTTTGTTTATTTTCACTTTTACAAAGAAGAAGTCATCTTAATTCTGCTATTTCCTCTTTTCCATCCCTTGTACCATAGTAAAGGCTTACAGTCAAGAGATGTGACCCTGCCATTGGCAACTTGTGGGCCTCAGACACATTGCCTCCCCTTTCTGGCTGCTGTGGTTTCCAAAGTGCACTGCTGGTCAGATTGACTCTGAAGTTTTCTGAGAGACAGTACATGCTAGTGGTTAAGGGACCTGCACATATTGGGCTTTAAGCGGCTCACAGAAGCTGACTCACATGATCCTCATGACAACTCTCTGGGGTAGTGAACTTCATGCCCACTTAGCAGTCAAGGAAACTGAGATGCAGAGGGTTAGGAAACGTCCTCTAGTCCACACAGCTGTGGCTTTGCAGAGCTGGCATTTGAACCCAGACAGTTTGACTGAAGTCCATGCTCTTAATCATTCCACTTGCATCATTCCAAAACTCATTTTTTCACTTCCCAAGACTTAGTTCGCACATCTGTAAAAAGGACATAAATTTGGTCTACTACAATGTTGAGGAATTTTAAAACACTGGGCATGTCATAGGTGTTTGATAATTGTATGTCTTCAGCTCTTTGTGGATCGGTGTACCTAAAACAGCAGGAGAGTTAGGGAAAGCATAGAATGCTTTTTTTACAGACAGATGCCTTAGCCCAGAGAGGCAAACTTTTGCTAAGGGATGGCCAGCACTCTTGTGAGAGATCTCACAACAGCATGCGGAATCGTGCATTTAGAGCCAAAGATACCCTGTCAGTTCCCTGACAACACCTGAAAAAAGTAGTCTCTATTCTTCCCCGATTGGATCCTTATCAACGTCAGATCATCTCTGGTCAAACTTGACTTGGTCAGCGAGGATCTCAGTAGTACTTTGAAAGTCGGCACCAACTGGTAGGCAGGTCCTGAGTGCACCAAGATCTAGTCCTGCAGAAGGATTTGGAGACCCAGAGAGGCTCCAAAAAGTCTGCTGTGCAGAGGGCCCAGCAGGGGCAAGGGTGTGTGTGGGGAGCGGGCAGCAGAAGAAGGTTACAGGAGAGACAAGGCTCTTCATTTAACCACTAGGAAGGATAATGTGCATAGCCAGACATGGGGCAATATCACCTAGATTTCACGGGGGAAGCCCTGGAGAGTTCCAAACTGCCAGTGTGCCTCATTCAGAAGGCTCAGGTATCATAGAAGAAAAATGTCCTATTTTTTTTAAAGCAGATTTAGCAAGAGAAAGTGTCAAGTGAACCAGAAGGCAGAGAGAGAAACCAGAGGCAGCAAGACCAATGCTATATGCCCCCACCTTTCATCCGTGCTGGGGCCTCCTCAGCCTGACACTCCCCGAGCAGATTCCAACTAGTTCGAATACATTCTCTGCTGCAGACCAGGCTCTCCAGCCAGCTCTGGCCCACGCACTGCTGAGGTCTGCAGCCCTTCAGGGGCTGGAGGCCAAATGCATCATAGGCCCAGGCCAAGGCTCCAGGAAATTGGGGTCAATTTCCTACTCCCCCGAGGGCCCAGCAGAATCATGGGACCTAGAGCCTGGGGCTCTGAGAGGGAGAGTCCGGGTTCTCTAAAGCTGCATGAAGCTGTATAAATTTGCCGTGAACCCACACAGAACCTCTGGGAGTAGACCCTGCCAGTCGCCCCTGCAGCTGTGTGCTCGGCCTGGGCCACCCTGCGTTCGAGGCCAGAGAGGTTCCCACTGCAATCACACCCTCCTCCTGCCGGCCCAGGAGAAGCCTGTAAGGGGCTTCCTTTCTCTTCCGAATCCTGTCTCTTTGCAGCTGTTTTCTCAGACGGGAGCTTCAGCCTGCAATCAGCCCCTTTTAAGAAATGTTTCATTTCCTCATGCACACACTCACCATTTATTCCCCCATTCCTTCATTTACTCACTTGTGCATTCAGTTCCTCATCCAGGCATTCATTTATTCTCTTGTTTCTTAACAAAATTCATTCCGTTGCTCTCCGTCTATTCATCTCATCTTTTGTTAAACAATTCTTGAATGGACAGAAATATCTAGTGAGTGATAAATGGGTTCATGGAACTGCCGGTACCTGTTAGGTATCGTAAAAAGGGCCCGAGGCCACTGGGCTGCACAGGGCACCAACCTGGGTCTTGAGGAGCCCATCTTGTTGGGGAACAGATGGTAAACAGAGGTGATATGGTGTCAGAGATGGTAAGGTAGTGCCCCCCGAATCAGGTCACATTAGGACAGAGATGATGTCTCCAGGTGGACAGGGATGGGGGCATGGAAAACGTGATAAACAGAAGGAACCGTGAGCACAAGAGCACAGCACCTGGGGCCTTGGAGGTGCAGGTAATGGAAGCCAAGGTTCCAGGTTGGTGGGAGTGCCTTGGAGCAGTGACCTGGGAATTAGGCAGAGTTAGTTCTGGGCCAGGGTGTGGAGCTCTGGTTGCCAAGCTCATGGACGGGAATGGAAGCTGAGGGTCATGAGGAGCATGGTGCAGGTTTTTGCACTAGTGAAGCACAGTCAGCTCCTCTAGCCTTTTTTTTTTTTTTTAATTGAATGGTAACTATGTACATTATTGCACTAAATGTACTTCTGGGGTACAATGTGGGGTTTTCACATGCAATCCGAAACACTTCCATCAAACTGGTTAACA
>NW_003852409.1:19494906-19583084 GCF_000181295.1 Otolemur garnettii
GTGTTCCCTTTTCTCCACATCCATGCCAGCATCTCTGGTTTTGGGATTTTGTGATATGGGCTAATCTCACTGGAGTTAGATGATATCCCAAAGTAGTTTTGATTTGCATTTCTCTGATGATTAAGGATGGTGAGCATTTTTTCATATATCTGTAGGCCGTGCACCGATCTTCTTTAGAGAAATTTCTCTTCAAATAGCTCCTCTAGCCTTATGGCAAGTTTCTTGTCTTTTAAGCTTAGCAGGAAAGAATATGCAGCTTGTTCTCAAATCTTTCGGAAGAAACCATCTATGTTTCTCCGTTTCTTTTGGGTAGAGTCCTAACTCCTTAACTGCCACACCTTATCTGCTCTGCCAGCTCATCCCTCTCTCTTTCTGCCTTGTGGCTTAAAGCCAGGGCTGTACCAGGCTATTTCACACATATGGTACTTTCTCAAATGTGCACGTGCCCTTCCTTCCATCTCCCAGGAATATCCTTTGGTTCCTTTTCCACCTGAGATTCTACCCATCCTTGGAAACCCTTTTCTATGCATCACCTCTTCTAAGAGGCCTTCCCTGGTTGATGCCATCTAAGTTACTCTTGCCCATATATACTCAGCCCTGGGGAGACACCTGCCTTGTGGGGATGAGCACAGTCACAGGCCATAGATTTGTGTCTCCCACAACCTCGCTGGAGCAGACACTCTTCTCTCTTTAATTTTGTAACCCATAGAACTGGCCATAGACTGGGCACTACGAAATAACCTTTGAGTTCGGTGTTGGTTCTGAAATACTTACATCAAAGACTTCTCACTGGAATCTGGGGGATTGAAAGGGGGTTCGGAAGAGAGACAATATCTTCAAGCTGCAATTTGCTCTTTGCAAGAAACTAGAGAGAGGGTGCCAAAAAATGTATACACAATTTAAGAAAGAAAAAAACTGTATTTAATTTGTAATACTCAGGTCACATTTGACTTCTGTAATTGTAAGAGGTGCCCAATAGGACTTAACTTCATCTTTTGTTATCAGTATATATTGAGTGTTACAATTTTAATACTGGTTTTTTTTTTCATTTCTTAAATTGTGTATACATTTTGACACCTTCGATAGATTGCCTATTTTAAAGAATTGCTCGGGGAGCACGGACAGAAGTGTTCCCACACACCCTCTGGGTACCACTGTGTAAGGGAAGAGAACGGGGAGGGAAGGAAAGAAATTCCTTGGAAGAAAAAGCTTGACTGCCTAGTGAACATAGAAGAGAACCCTGACAGGGGACACTTTCTCACTCCTTCAGAGGAAGCAAGCTCTGACATACACCTGTCTTCTTGTGAACCCGTGTTCTCACTGCTGTGTCCACGAGGGAATCATAGGCCCCTATCTTCATTAAAAACAAAAAACTATATAAATCAAACCCGTAATTTCTCTGATTGAAACTTCTATAACACTGCTAAGCTAGGACCACGAGTTAGGCTCTCTGGAAAACCCTGACCAAGTTTCTTCCTGCTCTGGGTCCTCAGTTTCCCCATCTGTAAAACAGAGATACTAGCAACACCTCTCTTTTAGCGGCATTGAGTTTCAACCATCATTAAGAAATTGTTTTGGAACAACACTTCAGAGCTCCGGGGAGATGAGAAATTGTTTCCTCTTTTATTCTGGGAGACTTGTCCTGTGGGGAGCTGGAGTGTCTCTTGGACCTGACTGTGTTTCTGTGGTGTCCAGGGACGTGGGAGCAATGTCATACACTGCCGGAAAGATGGCACCTGGAGTGGCTCCTTCCACGTCTGCCAGGAGATGCAAGGCCAGTGCTCAGCGCCCAACCAGCTCAACAGTAACCTCAAACTGCAGTGTCCTGATGGCTACGCCATAGGTATGATGGGCCCTCAAAGGGAGCAGTGCAAGGGGGCATGTCCTGCCAGGAACTTGGAGCTAGTACCTCGAGACCCAAAAGAGACTCAGAGATGGGGTATGGTGAAGTAATGGTCAGTGAGTGTGCAAAGGTACCCCAGAGTAAGGGAAAGCTGTCAAGTGCCTCGGGGGCCAGGGCTGGCACAGAACACTCCCAGAAGAAGGGGTGCTTACCCAACAAGTCGGACGACCTTATCAGGCAAGAGAAATGGTGTTCCAGGCAGAAGGCACCGTGTGACCAAAGATAGCAGGAAATAGGAAATCACAGGTTATATTTATTAGTGATCTTAAAATTTGCATTATGCTAAGCACTCGTGAGTACTTCTTATGGGTGAGGTCCTGCATGAAGCTCTCAAGGGCATTCTATCCCACCCTCATAATTAACTTTTAACAAACGAGGAAATTAAAACTTGAAGGCGTAATGAAACGTGAGAGAGCTCCCCAAATCCTGAGAGCTGTCCGACTCCACCATCTGGCTTTTTCTATGGCATTTCAGCCCCTTCCAAAGGAGAATTGATAGCATTTTCAAAATCTTCCTTGTGCAGTGTTAGGCCAGCCTGAGAAACACATGCAGGAAAAAGAGGCTGGTGCTCGATGCCAGGGATTAGCCTGGTTAAAACCAGGCATCTGGACAGCCACATTAATCACAGGCCCCGCAGCTTTCTGGGGAAGTGGGAGTGCGTGGAGTCTGACCTCATTTAAGGGCAGTGCGGCTGACCTCTTGGGCTGATTCCCTAATTGACCATGATGAAAAGCCCAGGGAATTGAATGTCCTTGCTTGGGGCCAATGTGATTTATGGGGCAATTGCCAGGGGTGTCTGGCACAGAAGGTTATCTGAGTATACACAGAACCAACACATTCTTCACCCAGCAAAGTGAGAGCTATCGCTGCACACCCAGAACCAAGGCCTGTGGCTGGAGGGGGAGGTTCATGGACACTGACCACCTCCTTTTGAAGATGAAAACACATAACTTCTGAGAGGAAAGGCTCTTCATCTTGGCTTGGAGCAGGACTCGGCATCCTTGCATTTAGTACAGGGCACTGGCTCCTGCACGGGTCAGAGAACACCAAAGCACACAGTCCTTCTCACCGGTGATTCGGAAAGTATTTTAAGATATTACACACCTGCCAGTCCATGGCACCTCAACCAGGAAAGTTGTAGAGAGATGGGCTCTCAGAGGGTCTGCCAAGGTAGGCATTGGAAGTTTGGGGCAACAGGTGTTGTCACAGTGAGCAGCACTGGCTGCTCCAAACCACAGCCAGGATTTCACCTTTCCATCATTCCTGGTGAGCGAGCCTGCCTCTGGACAGTGTGACGGTGGTGGGATCCAAACCTCCAGCTCAGTCAGAACATAGAAGTGAATATTCAGTCAGACTCATACCTGGCATCGTGTGGCCTTATAAGAAAAAAGCTGATTCAGTGGCCTTTATATAAAATGATAGAAACAGATCTTTTGTATGTCTACACCCACTGACACATTCAAATCTACGGGAGTTTTTACACATGCATAAGTGAACATACATCACGTAGCCCCAAACACACATACCGTACTGTAAGCTCACGCCTAGCACCTACACCTCAGCCAAACACCACACAAGTACATCACCCCCACATATACATAACTAGCACATAAACCTACACACACACACACACACACACAGACGCGCGCATGCACAAATCCAATATACAAGCACATAGACTTTATGGTAACGAACATATCTTATGCACTGAAACATTATCAAACACACAGAAAGATGCGTGAAATGCACACAGATCACACACACACATTTACACAACTATGTCTTACAGCCACATGGTGCATCCATATGTCATAGCCGGGCTGGGACATTCATCAGCACAACAGCAGGCTCTCTACTCTCCCTCAGAACCGTGGGGTGGGGGGAAGAGGCAGGACGGTGGTGCCTCTTCCCGCACTGAGCTTTCTCCGGTTCTGGATGCTGAATCATCTCCCCCTCCCCAGTGCCCCATGTTCTCATGGCAGGGCCTAATTCCTGGATGCCCACGTTTCAAATGTAGTGATCCAGGGCTGGTGGTGAGTGGGTTGGGGCACACGAGTAGGGGGGGCATGGAGAGAAAAAGCAGCGCTGGGAGCCTGAGGGAGCAGCGGGCAGGAAGGTGGACGGCAGAAAGCAGCTTTCCCTCCCCATCCTCATCTCCCAGTGCCCCATACATCCACCTCTCAGGCAGAGCCGCTCCCCGGGAGAGCCCATCGCACCGAGGAGAGCCCACGTCAGCAGGGGCGCGGTGTGTGGTGGGCTTGGGGCCTGGCAGGCACATTCTCCTTCACCTGGACCACCCCCCTCAGCAGTGGGAGCCTCACAAGCAGCCTCAGAGAGTTGCTGCCACTCTCCTCCAGCCTCTGCCTGCCTCGGGGGAAGGAGAGGTGGGGTCTGATGAGATCACCGCTGTGCACTGATGCCAATTACAGCTCATATATCACAACACAGCAGCCTGGTCCTGCAGCCCCAGAGCCCAGGCATGGGCAGGGGAGCCACAGAGAGAGAGGAATTCAGACAGGACCATTGCTGAGGAAAGCAAGTGTCTCCTGTTCAGACACTTTTTCTTCCTCGCCCTCTCTTTGGATAGGGACAGCCTTGTCCAAGTCCCAGATGCTGCATTTTCTTTTTGTTTCAAAATAACTTTTATCATCACAGCTTTGTCTCATCTTTGCTCCCTACAAACTACTTTAGAACCGGTCTCTTGACAAAACACGCACCAGGAAACAGTTTCTCTGACTGCTTAGAGATTTTTGTATTTTATTCTCATCACTTATCCTTTTTGTCTTTTTTGGGCTTCCCCTATTTTTTTCACTCCCCTGGCCCCTCACCTGCCTCTGCCCTTTCAACCGCTGCCTCCCTCTTTGCTCTCTGTGGGGCTGCGGCCTATTGAGTGTGGGACCTGGAAGTCAGGAGATGTGGGTTTTAAGCCAGGGCCCTCTCCTGGCCAGCTCTGTTCCCTGGGCTCTGTGTCCTCCTTCCTGTGAAATGGGGATGATGACACCTGCTTCACGTGGCCGGACTTGCGAGAAAATGAGACTACCTAGGAAAAACCAGGAATCTGCCCTCATCAGGCTCAGCGTCCCCGTGTTTAAAGTGCAGAGGGCGCACACATTGTCCCGCACCTGCCACTTCTTCTTTGTGGGTCTCTTAAAGAGGATGATAAGATGGCAACAGGGAGGAGGCTGGCTGCGCTGTCTGCATGTGTGTGTGCATATGTCTGCATGTATGTTGCACAGCTATGTACACGTATGCCTGTGTGCACATATGCACATCACATATGCATTTGGAAGGGAGCCTTTAAAATGACTGACAGAACAGGATAAAAAAAGATTTAACTTGCTCTGAGTCATCTATTTACTTCTTTTTTTTTTTTTTTTTGAGACAAAGTCTTACTATGTTGCCCTTGGTAGAGTACCGTGGTGTCACAGCTCACAGCAACCTCAAACTCTTGGGCTAAAGCGATTCTCTTGCCTCAGCCTCCCAAGTAGCTGGGACTACAGGCCCCTGCCACAACACCTGGCCATTTTTTGTTGTAGCTGTCACTGTTGATTTTAGCTGACCTCGGCTAGGTTTGAACCTGCCAGCCTGGGTGTATGTGGCCGGCGCCCTACCCACTGAGCTACGGGTACCACCCTACTTCTTTTTTGTTTTTTTGACACCTAGTCATATTCAGTAGCCTTGGGTAGAGTACTGTGGTGTCATAGCTCACAGCAACCTCAAACTGTTGGATGTAAGCAATTATCTTGTCTCAGCCTCCAGAGTAGCTGAGACTACAAGTCTGTGTCACCATGCCCAGCTAATTTTTCTATTTCTAGTAGAGACAGGTTCTCATTCGTTGTTCAGGCTGGTCTCAGACCCCACAGCTTAAGCAATCCACTCAGCTCAGCCTTTCCTAGTGGTAAGATTCCAGGCCAGAGCCACTGCACCCAGCCTCCGAGTGACCCATTTAGTGTTTGGAGGTTGGTTTGGGCACTAAGACAGAGAAATGAACTCCTCGGGGCCTGGGAAGATTCTGACGGTTTGTCTTTGCCCCCACAAATGAGAACCTCTTTGGAGTGCTGGGAGGGATGGAGATAGGCTTGATTTTTCCGGAGACCTCAGAATGTGTGAGGTCAGGGTGGAGAGCCAGTGAGCCAGACTGCAGTCCACTGGCCAACCCACAGGCTGAATGAACATCAGTTTTCTTCCCCTGGATGGAGGGCTTCTGTATACCAGCCCTGTCACCATCAGTTATCCACCCTTTCACTGACTCATTACCTGGCTTTTAAAAAATTCCTCTATCCATTAAATCCATCATTCACTCATTCAGTTATCCATTTACAGACTCACTTTCTCCTGAAGATACCTAAATGCCCATTCATCATTCACTTGTGCCGTCCATCCATCGTTCATTCCCTCCCCTCCCCATCCATCCACCACCCCCTGCTTCTCTGTCTCTTACATTCCTTCCCAAGTCCTTCCTCAGTGCCCACGCTCTGCATACACAGAGCCAGGCTCCAGGCACAGAACAGGGAGCCTGGACAGTGCTGGCCCCTGGAGGGACAACCCAGCAGGGTACAGAGCTACTGACACAACAATCACCAAACAAATGGGAAATGGTCACATGACAAGTGATGAGTCTGGTGCCCAAGAGGGGGTTGGCCTGTCAGGAAACCATGGAGTTCTTCTCTTAGCAGGTGGCACTGGCATGGAGGTCTGTGGGATCATTAGCAATGAGCTAGTTGACAAGGGCACAGAAGGGTCTTGGAGGCACAGGGGAGGGCAGGTTGAAACCCCCGGAGAGAGAGGTGTGAAGACTCAGAAGCTGACTGCTCGGTTGGCCAGCACTCACTGTGCTCTATCAGGGTGTCGGGTACCCAGTTAGACACGAGGATGAACCGACTTCATCCTTGACCTCCGAGGGAGGGCAACACTCTAGCTGTGGAGGAGAGACATAGACAATGAGGTCAACTAAGGACTGAGGCTCCTCAATGCCCAGAGGGAGAGTCCTCAAGCAGCAGGGCTTGCAGAACACGGAGTCCTCTTGCTCCATTGCAGAAATCTGGGCTGACTTCTTGGAGGAGTTGAACTGGACCCTGAGGGACAGGTAGAATTTGGTCATGGGAAGACAGGTCAGGGGGACATTTCAGGAGACTGGGTGAATAGGAGCAGAAGCCCAGAGGCCGGGAAGTGGTGTGAGGCTCAGGTAGAAAACCAAGTGGAGTGCAGCCCAGCTGGACCAACCAAAGTCTGAAGGTGTTTGGTGGGACAGCAGATGGACCAGGCCACAGGAAGCATCAGAGGCCCAGCAAAGAAGGTTGCATTTTGTCCTGGGTGTGGGGAACCTTGGGAAGGTCTGGGAGCAGCAGCCGAGCATGACCCAACTAGGCTTAGGTACAGGGGTGGGGGTAGCCGCCAGTTGGTTTAGAGAGAAGTGAATAGAGTCAGGGAGACCACAGCTGACCCTGCGTGGGGTGCTCACTCCTTTCTCCTGCCCTGAGGTTGGGACAGCCGTGTCCACTGGGAGCCTGGGAGCCTGGGAGCCTGAGGACTGAGCTGCACCCTCCGACTGTGCTTCCCCACAGGGTCAGAGTGTGCCACCTCATGCCTGGACCACAACAGTGAGCCCATCATCCTCCCAGTGAACGTGACTGTGCGTGACATCCCCCACTGGCTGAACCCCGCACGGGTTGAGGTGAGTGGACAGGGCCCTCCATCTGCTGCTAAAGGCAGGGGGGATGACATTGATGGGCCCTTACCGTGTCCTGGTCCTGAGTTATCCCTGACACATGTTATCTTTCACTGAACCTTCATACGTGCCCTGGGGGCAGGAGGTGGGGTTGTTTACAATCATTTCTTGGTCCTTAATTATTTAATACTTTCTCTCTGTCACTATTGTCCCTCTGAATGGTGATGACAGCCTAGGAATTTGAGCACTGACCACCTTAGTTTACAAATGAGGGAATCGGCACCAAGAACGCAGGTAGGGAGCACAGAGCAGGTCAGACAGTGCCGTCCCTTTCTGACGGGACCTGTCTGTCCTCGGAAGCATAACGCTATATGACTTCTCTGACACTTTCCACTTTACACATGTGAGTTGCTGGTGTCTTTCTCCAAGCTTTACCTGTTTGGCAGAAAGCAATTAATATGTGATATAGAAAGCAAGTGATGCCTGTCGTTTCTGGAACACCTGCTTTGTTCACATGCAAGGCACTGAGCACAAGGCTGCATTAAACCTGAGGACAGCAGGATGAGGGAGGGGTCGTGGTTTGCGTTCTCTGGTTGTGGACACTGAGCTCTCAGAAGTGATGTGATGGGCCCAGAGCTAGGGCTCAAGTCCAAACCTGAGTCTGGGCTCTGCATGCCCCCTGCCATGCTGGACTGCTGTGCCTCCCGGCCAGGTGACTACAGAGGGCCCCCACCTTGAGCAATATCAGTTTGACTTTGAGCTTAGCTGTTCCTCCCTTCCCCGTGTCATCTAATCAGCTGGGTCCCCAGAGCCAATGTGGACTGGCTTCTTGTCCTCCAGGGCACTGCAGAGTCAGGGCTCATGTGTGGCTTTGGACCTTGGCTCACCCTGGAGAAAGTGAGAGAGAGAAGGAGGCGGGGGTAGGCTCAGGCAGCCATATGCCTCTCTGTGGGTCTACTGCCCAGGGCGCTGACAGGCCTTGCAGTCCAGAGAGCTGCTGTCTGCCCGCCTGCTACAGATCGCACTCTGGATAGCTGGGCAGAACTCGATACCGGGTGTACTGTTTCTCAAATGAGCCGAGGGCATGGTTGCCAGGGCTTACTCAGCACTCTGGGCACAGGGACCAGCCAGACGCCCTCCGCTGCGCCGTGCACCCGGCATTCCCCTCTTCTTTCGCCTTCCTCTTTCTCTTTTGCTCTCTCTTTTCCTGTCTCTACTTCGTCTCTCCAGCTTCATTTCCTTTTTCCTGCCTCTGTTTCTCTTTCCTGCCTCTCCTGGTGTCTCTTTCATCTTGTCCTGCTTCCCTCTCTCCTTCCCACGTGCTTTCCTCCTCTGTCCTCATCCTCCCTCCCTTCCTTTCTCTCTCTCTTTTTCTCTGCCTCTGACTCTCCCCAAGACAGTTCTGTCTTCCCTACACTCCAGCTCTGTCATCCACTTCCTCCACCTCAATGTGCTTGTCCTCATTCCTAGACCAGAATCCCCACACAGATTAATCCCCACACAGATTCACCCTGAAGGTTCCGTGCAGGCTGACGTGCTGAACTCTTGCAGGAGCATGTATGTGGCCCACAGGTCAGTCTTGGGCAGCTGGAGAGCCCCACGTGCAAGCCCCTCATTGCACAGATGGGGAAGCCGAGGATCACTGAGGGAGAGGACCAGTCCACCGGCTTTCCTCCCTTAGCCTGTCCTGAACCCGCACCCCTCAAAGCAAGTGAGTCTTCCTCATACACACGCAGACACAGGAGGCCTCCCTCCCACCCAGTATCAGAGGACTTCTTGGCCTAGCCCAGCCTCCCACAAGAGGCCTTTTCCCTACCCCTGCAGTGAATTTCCACCCTTCCCTCTGTGAGCCCTAAAGAGTTCAGTTATAATTCACTGTGAAATAAATCCAAGGATCTGAAAGCCTGTGAGCTGCCCCCTCCCCACCCCCCGTGGCCCACCCGCCGCCCGCCCGTCCAGCCCCCACCCAGCTCCCTGGTCTGCCCGCCTTTATTGATGCCGGCCTACCGAGAGAACCATAACGAGGTTCAGACCTCCACCGGTCTCTGGAGGCCTCATTATCCAGGAGGAAAAAAAATGTGGTAGAAAAAGGGAGGAGGGCGAAGGGCAGAGATTGATGGTTTCCAGGAATAAAGCAGAAACGCTGGCCTCTGCTGCACCCTTGCCCCGTGTGCGGCGAGAGCTACAGAAATAGAGCTGCTGGTGCAGCGTTTCCAGGCCGGAGGAGGCCCTGGAGGGCTCTCCTGCTCTCTGAGGGGCCACTCGCGAGCCCTCATGCAAGGAGGCAGGCCGGGTGAGGCTCTGCTCCAACGCCCACCACCTTTGTCCCCAGGGTAAGAGTCAGAGGTGAGAACTGGCGTGCAAAGGATGCCTGCTGTGGCCAGGTGCTGGACCGGCTCTGCCCATCCTTTATCCGTGTCGCTATCCCCCACACCCACACACAGAGACAGCCCTACATGGTGGGTCTGAGTCTCTTCATGCTTAGGGGTAGGAAACAGAATCTCTGCGATGAAAGCCACTTGCCTAAGAGGAATGGAAGAGAGACCCCGGTCAATCTGATGCCGCAGTTGACTCTAGCTATCCCTGTGGCCTCTGGGGAATAGAAAATAATATTAATATTATTAATAATGAAGACAAGCAAGACCTTTACTGATCACTTATCAGGGACATGCTAGCTGATGTTTAATAACTGGCTCTCTGCAAAACCCCGATTGGTAGCATTTGCCAATTTCTATGATATAAATACTCCCATGGTGGCGGATTTCAAGGTCTCCAAATTGCCATCACTGAACACAAAGTTGGGAAGATACGGTCACTATTGGCTCTTGTGAGCCTGTGCAAGCTGGCCGCGGCTCACCCCTGGCACTTCCTCAAGATCAGCTCTATTTTAGGCATTTTACTTGTATTGACATGTATGAAAAGAATGGGAATGACTAGGAAGAGTAGGATATCCATGCTGAGAATATGGGGGTCATGTGTGGTGATGAGCACCCCAGAATGGTGAGCTCCATGAGGGCAGGGCAGTGGTTATCTCATCCAGGTGCCTAGAGCACAGTAGATGGTTACTAAGTACGTATAGTTGCTGAGTCAGGTGGCCAAGTGTCTGGTCTAAGCTGCTTGCTGCATGTCCTGGGACAAATCCATCATTTCTCTAGGCTGCAGTTTTCTCATCTGTACAATGAGCCCCCGGGCCAGGTGGAGCATGGTGTGTGTCGTGAACTCAAACACCAGTAGGACTAGGCAGGTAGAGAAACAGGTGAGGCAGACCAAGCAAGCTATTTTGTATATTGAATACTTAGGCATATTACTACAACTAGTGGCAGCAGTTTTTATTATAAATATTTCAGAAAGACAGATGGAATTACAGAAAAATATAATAAACTCTCATATAGCATTTATTATACTTAAATAATAAGTATTTAAGTTTTTAAGTTTATTAAACTTAAGCCAGTATTTAAGTTTGTTAAACTTAAGCTAGAGTTGAAGTTCCTTTTATTGAGATAGAGGTTACATGCTAATCTTAAGCTTGACACATTTTTATATTGGTGTGCACTCATGAAAAATTCCCCAGACAGGCCTCCCCTGCCCATGCTGTGCGGTGCCTCCATTGCCAAGGTAACCAGTGTTTTGGTTTTATCCCTATAAATTGCTTTTGCTTATTTTTGAACTTCGTATAATTGAAATCATAGAGCAAGGGTCCTCAAACTTTTTAAACAGGGGGCCAGTTCACTGTCCCTCAGACCGTTGGAGGACTGGACTGCGGGCCTTGGGATGAGTCGGCTGCTAAGCAGGACAGGCAGCGGCAGCAAAAACACCCGGTGGGCTGGATAAATGTCCTAGGTGGGCCCGCATGTGGCCTGAAGGCCGTAGTTTGACGACCCCTGTAGAGTGTATGTCTCATAAGGTACCTTCATAAATATATATTTTTTAACTTCCACGAAGAAAAACACTCTGTTCCTTCTTTTTTTCCCCCCTAAGTTTTCCCCTTCTCAGTTCCCCTGCCTACATACACACACTTGTGAAAAAGATAGAGAAAAGAGAACTCTTCCTTTAATCTAATAAATGAGATGATACAAACTCAGTGACAGAAGGAAATCCCCCTCAGGTGCAATGTTGGAGAGACTGCAAGGAATGGTGGAGATTGTGGCAAATTAGGACTTTTTCCATTTGTTTTTGTTTTGTTTTATTTTTGGTTGTTTCCAGAGGAGGGGCAACCGTAACCTAGTGTAGCAATGTGGAGATGTGGTACTACTATGGCCATATTTTCCATTTTTTCTAGCGTAACAGAAAACTGGCGTTTTAAAAATTTGAAATCTCTCATATATATATATATATATATATATATATAAACTAATTTTGACTCTGGTGAAACACTTGTATGCCAAACCAAACATTTCTGTGGTTTGTGTAGCCTAGAAGCTATTGACTTGCAACCTTTGGATGAGCTAGACTATTCCAGTCTGGATATCTTGATTTCTGGGGTGGCAGCCTGCCTCCCTCCAGTTCCTAAGGAGTATCTCCAATCTGCCTCAACACTTCCCCTTGCTCAGGGAGGCTGGGAGAGTTTCACAACAGAAAATGCATCTTCCATCTTCAGAAATTTATAATTCTTCTAGATTGATGAAACTTTAGCTTTTATAATGGTTTCTGGGAAAAGAATAAAAAGAAGAAAAAGAAGAGGGGAGATAGGGAGGGAATTGAATTAACGAAATAAAAGATAAATTATCCTGTCCTGACTGTCCATGATATCCAGGCACTGTTTGCTAAGCAATTCCTTCTGTTTGACCTCATTTTGCTTCCACTGCACCCAATGGAGTCAAGAGTATCACCATTTTCCAGATGAAGAAGCTGAGGCTCTGAGAAGTTGTCCCTGCCCAATTCACACAGCTAATGTGGGTGAATTAGCCAGAACATTCTGCTGCATTCCATCCTCCAAGGCAACTATCATACACATTAAAAAAAAAAAATGCAGCATGTTTGGACAGAAGATGAAGAATTTAGGTATATTTTTGGAAAACCTTGCCAAGAGTCTAAAGGTCAGAGGTAGAGTGTTTTTGAGATCCTATTTAGTCTGTTCTATCTGATGTACAAATGAACATAACAAGTGCCCTGTGAGGGAAGCCTGTAGATGAGCAAAGTGTCCAGGATCCACTATGCTCATTCACTCATGGACACACTCATTCCCTCATGGGCACACTCATTCACTCATGGGCACACTCACTCATTCACTCATGGGAATACTCACACATTCACTCATGGGCATACTCATTCACTCATTTGATTGCTTATTCACTTGTTCAGTAAACATTGATTATGTACCTTCAAATGGATATATATTCTTCAAATATTCTTCAAACACTAGGGATACGGAGTGGGAATGCCTAGGCTTTTAAAAAGCCAGAAGCTCACTGACTGATAACAAAAGGAAAATTGATGAGGAAGAGGATGGTATGAATCATTTATATCAGGTCCTGTAAATCCAGAGAAAAAAAATCAAGGGAAATGAAGGGCTTATCTTAGAAGACATCCAGGAGGGAGTTATACCTGGGCCTTAGGGTGCCTTCTCACCTGTAGGGGGTTCTGAGTGGGGCTTGTCTTCTCTGGACTCCATTTTTAGATACTCTGCCCCTGTCCAACATTTGTCTCAAAGGGGCTCTCCATCTTTATAAACCTTAATCTTGCCATTAGTCAAAAGAACAAGCTGTTTTTATACTTAACAGCTTCAGTGGCTAGTACACTTTGAAGGAGAATGTAGTGCTCAAAGCATAGACCTTAGAACCAGATGGATGTGGGTTTAATTGCTGACCATCACTGCCTATGTATTACAATTTGGGGCAGGTCATTTAACTTCTCTGTGCCCCAGTTTTCTCTTGTGTAAACCAGATTCAAAAATAGCGCTTATCTCATAGTTATGGTAAGAATGAAATGAAATGAAATCTCTGAGCCCAGGGCTTAGAGCATAATATTTATTTAATAGAAGTTGTTGTGTGGATGTGGACCAGGATAATGCTGGTGATGATGCCTTTGGGGTTGTCAGAGGTGATGGTGGTAGAGCTACAGTTTAATATTGGTGATGATGGTAGCAGTGATGGTAGTGCTAGGGAATGAAGATATGGAGGAAGAAGAGGATAATGGTGGTAGTGGTGATGAAGATGATGGTGAAGGTGACAGTGGCCCTGTTGGTGTTGAATGATGATGTTCATTGCAGTTACAGAGAAAAGGCAGCCTATTCTTCCAACCCACCAACGCAAGACATGAAAGCTATCTTACAAAACCTGGTCTGAAAGGCTCCGGCTGATCTAGATGGCCCACTGGCATCAAGAAGAACAAGGCTGACTTGGGAAGGGCCCCATCTGGGCTCTCCCAATATGTGCTGTAAACAGTTCAGTCTTCCCTTCAGCCCCCACTGCCCATCCCCTTTCCCAGTCCTCCCAGCACACAGAGGGGCCCTGGAGTGAGACAGGTGGGGCGTGCAGCCCTGAGTAATAGTGGAAAATCCAAAAGCCTTGGAAAGATAAATAGGTTCATGCAGATAGTATAAAAGTCCTTTCTCTGAAATCACGTCAGGTAAACCTCAACTGACAGAAACTTGTACGACCACACCAAGACACTCCGCCTTACGGATTAAATTAGCTCTCAGATAAACCTGGGGAGGGATGGGCATCAAATCCCTGGTGGATTCTAACACCTTGCTGTTTTCTGCTTCTTGAATCTTTATTAAATGCCCTCCAATGTCCCTGGATCTTGACTGGGAACAGAGAATGAAGTCAGGTGATTCTATCCACACTGGCCCACAGAATGACGTCAGGTGATTCTATCCACACTGACCCACAGCTGGGAAACGGGGGAAGAGAGTAGCTAAACTGGAAGGAGAGAATACTGAAGCTACTCTCAAGCCCTTATTTGCATTTATATCATATTCCTTCATGCATTTGTTCACTGTTTGTTCACCATGCTCCCTACTTTGTTTTTTGTTTTTTTTTTTAAGACAGAGTCTCAGTGTGTCACCCTCGGTGGAGTGTTGTAGCATCATAGCTCACAGCAACCTCAAATTCTTGGGCTTAAGCAATTCTCTTGCCTCAGCCTCCTAAGTAGCTGGGACTACAGACACCCACCATAACACCCAGCTATTTTTTGTTGCAGTCGTCATTGTTGTTTAGCAGGCCCAGGCCCGGTTTGAACCCACCAGCCTTGGGGTATATGCCTGTAGCACAGTACCTACTTCATTCTTGAGAGAGACAGAGGTGGCTAAAACTCTGGACCTGCCAGAGATACTTAAGATACTTAAGAAATTTGTCCTAGGTTAACCGTGTTCATATCATTCATCCCAGTGCATCATTGCAGCAAGCCTGTGACATTTTTAGTAAACATTTTATGATGGGAGAACCGAGCCTCGTCATGGAAATTCCAAGTCAGAAGTGCAGCTATACCTGCCCCACCTCAAATCCCATGGCTTTCCTTGTATATCCACGTATTTATTTACATCCTGTGCATATGAGGCACCGTTCTAGGCTTGAGAGCTCCAGTGTGAGCCAGAGATGCCATGAAGCAGAGAAAAAAGACACCCCAGCCAGTCTTAGCCTGGAGTCGCCTGACTTCCCTTGCCACAAGCTTGCCGAGAAACCTAATTACAGTTTGGCTGCCCTGTAGGTCTTCCCTCAGGGAGCGAATGGGCTGGTCACATGGCTTCTCCACATTCTGGCCCATGTGACTGTTCATTTTTAAATTAAAATTAACTGGCTTTTCTTCACGACAACAAGCCCCGATCATACAGACCTCTGTGACTGGTTGCTGACAACCAGCTAGTTAGAACCAGCTGACAAGATTACCTCTAATTGCAAATCTAAGCTTGTGCCATTTGTTTTATTTTATTACTTTATTTTATTCTTTAAGGAAATAATCATACTATGGCATGAAAACTGAGGCATTGGGAGGCACCTGTGGCTCAGTGGGCAGGGTGCCGGCCCCATATACCAAAGGTGGCTGGTTCGAACCCAGCCCCCGCCAAACTGCAACAAAAAAATAGCAGGGTGTTCTGGAGAGCACCTGTAGTCCCAGCTACTCAGGAGGCTGAGGCAAAGGAATCACCTAAGCCCAAGAGCTGGAGGTTGCTATGAGCTGTGACGCCACAGCCTCTACCAAGAGTGATAAAGTGAGACTCTGTCTCTAGAAAAAGAAAAAGGAAACTGAGGCATCTGTGGAGAATGGAAGAGGGAAGTTCTAGGATTTTTATGGTCTCCCCACTCCTGACCCTAGTTTAGCTTCCTGGTGTTATTTATCTTTCTTCTTTCACTTGCTTAAAAAAAGATATCATCATACTGGATTTTACATTATGGACTCCCTTGAATCATTGGTGGAACAACTGTTTTCAAATCCTGATTTCTCCCCCTAAGAGCTATGGAGCTTGGGGAATTTATTTTCTTATGACGTAAGATTAATGCCCACCTCACAGCATGCTGGCAAGAAATACATGGGATAATGTATAAAGTAATTAGCCCCACAAGTGCACTCAATATATTGTAGTTGTCATTATCATCATCATAACTATTATTATTAAAGGAGGCCATAAGTGAGTGTGTATATGCATGCTACAAAGCACCACAGAAGAACGAAAGTTTGTGTAGATCTTTCAAAGGTAATTAAGGATTCTCCAAGTGACAAGGTGGGGAAGGGCATTTTATTGAAGGGGAACAGCAAGAACATTTTCACTGAGCTACGAAGTGTGGACAACCTCGGGCACCTGTGAGCAAACCCTTATGGCATCCTAGCAGGTAACAGCAGGAAAGCTTCTGTGCCTCTCCAGGTTAGAACCAGAGGTTCTCTCCTTCCCCCAACAGCCCACTTGCTCTCAAACTGCAGTGTGCAGCAGAATCATCTGAGAGACTTTGTTGAAAATGCAGAATTCCAGAACCAGCCTCAGAGTCTCTGATTCATTAAACCCAAAGCAGGGCCAAGGAATCTGCTTTCTTGCTGTGCCTCCACAGAGATGAAAAGTGGTCCTGATGAAGGTGGTCCTCAGCTCACGCTCGAGAAACCCTGCTTTGCTCTTTCTCCCACTTTGTATTTTTGCCACGGCCGTGCACATGTGTGCACCCCAACACACAAGTGCCCACATAAGCACACCCTACACTTCCTCCTCCCACCTTACACCTACTCCCCCAGTGGTTCAAACAGCAGCCAAGGCTTTTCTGAAGGGCCTTTCTGATCATGTTTCCATCTCCCAGTTCTGCTCCTCCTCGGCCCTTGTTCCTGCCAGGGAAATACAGAATCATGACACATACAGTGAACACAAATATTATTTTAATCTTATGGCTCCTGTTATTGCAAGTACCTGGGCAAGTTCTCCATGTAAATGCCAGGGTGAAGTCAGGACTTGGAAGGTCCAAGAAGAGGTGGGGCGGTTGAATGTGGTGCCAGCACAGAGGTGGCTCCCTCCCCATCCCAAACCCATCTGACCTCTCTCTCCCTCTCTCTGCAGAGAGTCGTCTGCACTGCTGGGCTCAAGTGGTATCCTCACCCTGCTCTGATTCACTGTGTCAAAGGCTGCGAGGTGAGTCACAAGGGAAGACACTCCTCAGCTTCCTAGAAATAATCACGCAGATATTCTTGTGGTATGAGTGATGGCTAACATTTACCGTACCTACTGTTACAAATGTCCATTTAGCTGACTTCTCAGACAGGGATCAGTAGCCCTGTCTTACAGATGATGGAACTGAGGCACAGACATGTGAAGAAACATTCTTATAAGGGACAGGTAAAGTGTGATGGAGTTGGGATTCCAAGCCAGGCTTTTGTGGCTCCAAAACCTGTGTTCTCCATCAGACTGGAGTGTAAAGAAGGAAGGGTAGACGGCCAAGTTGATTTAACATCTATAAGACCCCAGAGATTGTCCCAATAGTATCATATTGAACCTTTGCAGAGTCACGTGAGACGTGTTTTTAAAATTTCCATTTCACGGGTGCCCTTTACTTGCAGATCCATTTGTTTCTGCCCACACGTTAGTTGTTCTCTCATTCTTTAACCCCAGAAGGACCGTGGATGCTTCACAGCCCACTCCACCACTGAGCTCAAGCACAAGATCCTTTCTGATCCTTAAATCCTCTGACATCACAGTTGAGTCATTGCCTGGAGCTTGAAGTTTTGGAGATCTGGCTCTGTGTGTCAGTGGGGACAGGCCTGGTGGGGACAGAGAGAGACAAGTTCTTGGGATGTTAGCTGTGTTCTCAGGGGAGGACATGGAACTCAGAGACATTTCTGTGCATTGCTATGCCCCTAGTGGTTCTTCTCAGCTGGCAGTGGAAACAAAAGCCATAAATCCCTTCCAGGTGGCTGTCTGAATTGCTGTGGTCTCCCCCAGAGCCCACTGAAGAAAATGCAGGTGAAAAAGACAACCCTGCTCTAAAAACACTCACATTGAATGAAACTCTGGAAATGTCAGAGCCAGAAAACTCCTTTGAGATAGTCTTCTAAACCTAACTTATTATTGGAAAGGTGGAGAAACAGAGGCCTAGATAGCAGGTGGGTCTAATAGCAGGTTCCATCATTAATATTCACTGGAACTCCCAAACTGGGGAAGTGTTAGTGTGAGCCAGCTCTGTTTGCTTGTTGTATATGGTGAAGACAGAGGGGAAGGATGGGTCTGAGTTTGCACAGCGTGATAGTCACAGAGTCAAAGCACAAGCCCAGGTCTCCTGATGTCCAGGCTGATGCTTTCTCTCCTCCACTAGGCTACAGAGACATTCCCTGACCTGTCAGTGTCACAAGACAGTCCTTGGGTCGCACGTTTCTTTCTGTACATAAGTTAGGGAGAACCCTCCACCCCCCATAATGACATCTAGGGCACTTGGCATTGTAGTCTTCAAGAAACTCATTCTCTTAAGCTTCAGTATGGAATGGCAAAACCAAGGCCAAAGAAAGCCCTGTGGCTCTTGCTTCCTTCCATCTCTCTGGATCAGCCCAGCATTTGGGAAAAGGAAGCTTGGGTTACCTGGGTGCTCATTCTGCTGAGTCGGCAGTCTGGGCAACCAGTATAACAGCGGAATTCAATCCCTTCTTTGACTCAGCAGTTAGGCCAAAGAGACCCTCACCTGTCAGGCACTGAGCCCTGCCAGTGATGCTTATCACCTTTGCCCTTGCAGGTGCCCTCATCTTTCTTCCTTAGCTTACAGCTAATAGTTTGTGTCTTGTCTGGCTGAAAAGTTATGCTTAGAAGAGATATAAATGCTGGGAGCAGGGAAAACTGCTCAACCTCAAGTATCTGGAGGAAGTCAAGATTTAAAAAAGAGTTTAGGGGCCCCAGATCTCCCCTGCCCTCTGCATCAAGCTAGATTCAAAGTGACCATTCACTCACTCACTCATCAGTGCTTCCCTGAGTGCCTCTTATATACCAGTTACTAATCTAAGTTCTGGGAATACAGTGGTTTTAGCCAAGTGAAAATCTATGTTCTTCCCAAATCATCTGTGATATCTTCTTGGCCATCCATCCTCCCTCCATCCATGTATCATTTACCAAATAAAAAAATTATGGGACATAGGTTTGATAAAGTTTTGCTCAAGTTGCCAGACATTTTGCTAGGAATGTAGGATACAAAAATGAATAGTACACACTCCCTGTTCATAAGGAATTCACAGAATAGTAAATAAGATCAACAATTAAAGAGAGAATTTCAAAATAATGTACCAAGAGCTGTCACCAAAACGAATACAAGAAGCTTTAGAAACACAGAGGATCCTGGCGCTATTAAGAAAGGCATTTGGAGGGTGATGTTTGAGCTGGATCTTGAAATATGTATGGGTTGTTTGCCCAAACACCTTACTAGTGGAAGTAGCAACATAAGAAACACCAGAAATGGGTTCATCACTCATAGCACAGTGGTTAGGCGCCAGCCACAGACATGGAGGGTGGCAGTTTCAAGGCCCACCCTGGCCTGCTAAACAACAATGAAAACTGTAACAAAAAATAGCCAGGCGTTGTGGTGGGTGACTGTAGTTCCAGTTACTTGGGAAGCTGAGGCAAGAGAATAGCTTAAACCCAAGAGTTTGAGGTTGCTGTGAGCTGTGATGCCATGGCACTCTACCAAAGGCAATATAGTAAGACTCTGTCTCAAAAAAAAAAAAAAAAGAACCAGAAATGAGAGAGGTTTCTAAGTAATAGAACTTTGCCTATGATGCTCCCTCTCTTTCCAGATTCTGTCTTTTCCACTCCCATCAATTAACTCCTATTCCTCTTCATGATCTCAGCCGAAACGTCATTTCCTTGGGGACGCCTTCACTGCACTCCCTGAGTAGATCAAATCGTTCTATTCTGTACTCTAATAACATCATGTGCTTTTCCTCCTCTTATCAGAGTTGAAATTGGTTGATTAGATGTGTGATTATTTGATTAAAGCCTGTCTCTTCACTAGAATATAGATCTAGAGAAGTAGGGGCTGTGACTCTTTTGATGCATTGGTGTATCTTCTCCTTAGCACATTGTGTAACACAGAGTAAGCATTAAATAAATAGGGTTGAAAGAGGATGGAAGGAAGGAAGGAGGAAGGAAGGAAGGAAGAGAAGGAGGAAGGAAGGAAAGAAAGGAAGGAAGGAAGGGAAGGAAGGAAGGGAAGGAGGAAGGAAGGAAGGGAAGGAGGAAGGAAGGAAAGGAAGGAAGGAAGGGAAGGAGGAAGGAAGGAAGGAAGGAAGGACGGACCTTTAGGAAAGTGCACATGGAGAGAGTAGCTAGTGATGAGACTGGTGATTTCTTTCATGCTCCAAATAAAAAGAACCACCTTCATTCATTTTCTTTTCTTCTTCCCCAGCTACTCCTTTACCAAGCTCATTTCTTTCATTGCAAGGAAGGGATAATTCTCCTTTATCAGTCTGTTCATATATTATATAAGAAAGGACATAAAGAACGTAGCCCCCAGGCAGACCTCCTGACACACAGAGAAAAGGAAAGGGGTTACCTTTGTTTGTTTTTTGTGTGTGCCCCTCTGTTCCGATATGAATATAATAATGTGTTCTTATGGAAGTCACACAGTGGAGTCACACCTGAGCTCACAGCCGTGCACAGGCACACACCTAAGCTAAGCTCTTATCTATTCTTAGCTGTCTCGCTATGATCTTTTTAAGACTCTAATAAGACAGGAGGAAATGGAATCTGGCATTATGTTGGGAACGCAATGGCTCTGGGAATGAGAATTTGGAACAGAGATGCAGCCACTGGGGGTGCTACGTAAGATGAACTCCTTGTGAGCTTGGAGCTCTCCAGAGTAGTTGGAAGGGGAGATCACTGGATCGCAGGTGGTGTGTTGGGATGACGGTTTTAAACAAACGCCATCATCTTCTTTCCCATCAATGAGCCACTGGGTGTTAGGGACCCTCTGCACCCCGCTAAGCAGAGTGGTTTTTACTTTGATCTGTTCTCTACATTGTATGTGATGAGGTGGGGGAGAGGAATAGGTTCATTCCTTTGAGAAATCAGTAGACTGTCCTAGGCTCTTGTTTCACGAGTGGGAGTACTGAGGCCCAGAGAAGATAATTCACTTAACTAAAATCACCAAGTCACCACCCAGTTGGCTGAGGTTTGGAGGACGAAAACACAGGCGTTCTAAATCCCTGCCAACTGCTCTTCCACCAGGCCACTACAATTTCATTCCACTTGACAAGCATTGCTAAGGACCAAAGCTGCACACTGCACTAAGCTAAGTGATCGAGAGGCAAAGACAAACCAGACATTGCCTGTATCTTTGAAGAGTTCACGGTTTTACACAAGCTACAGAAAAGTAAACAGGCCACGGCTACTCCATGCTGATTGTCGGGAGGGGGAAATACAAATGGGAGAGGAGTTACGAGACTCCTGGATTTTTCCTGAGATGGCTCCGGGTTCAGATCTGAAATGACTTGACTCTATCCTTTCCCTCATCTTTGGAGCACCAAAGGGGTGGATGAGGACAGAGAAGAAAAGAAATAAATCAGCATATGCTAGAACAGCCTAGAGAGAGAAGTTAAAAAAAAAAGCAAAAACATATGGCAGCTTGGATTTAAGTCACTCTCCTGACTCTGCCAGTGTGATTTTGGCCAAATTTGTCTCACTGAGACTTGGGGTCTTGGTCTGTAGGGTAACAATGCCTACCTCACATGTTTGGAGAGCCAAAGGAGAAAACAGACTGGAAAGCGTGTGACAGTATGCACATCTGTGTCCTCTGTTAGAGCGAGCCCAGCATTGTAAACAGATGATGTGTCAAATTCCTATGAATTCTTACATGTTATCTTTATAACTCTTGGGCAGTTTATATTGAGCTTTCTAATATGTATATTCGAATATAAGGTATCCATAAAGTTTATGTGCAATTTAATTGCCCTCGGACTTTATGAACACCTGGCATTTTTTGATGTTTTTAACTGCCTCCTATTAGGAAATGTAAGGGAAAGAAGTCTCACTTTTTTTTTTTTTATCATTTCTCCATGTAAAACGAGCCCTGTATTCATAAGATATAAGTGCTCTTTCCTTTGCACCTGTGCGTTGCAAGAGTACATCTCTCAGCATAACCGCACTCTAGTTGGGAAAAATTTGGCTCCACGAGAGTCTGTATACATGGTAGATGTGGTACCTTTTCCGAGGGGGGTGCTGGCATTTGAAGATGGACAGGCTGACTGCCGGGGTGTGTGAGAAGATGAGACACCTGAACGACCACAGAGGCCTCAGTGAAGGGGGGCAGCCCACTCACTCCCTCACCCCAGGCGGCTACGGAGGCCTCATTGCCTGCTTCTCTCTCCCCTTATAGCCCTTCATGGGAGACAATTACTGTGATGCCATCAACAACCGAGCGTTCTGCAACTACGATGGTGGGGATTGCTGCACCTCCACAGTGAAGACCAAAAAGGTAGGCTGGTGTGTGTCCCGGGCAGCGCCTCCTCCTGGCCAGAATCGCTCCTACATGCTGGACCACCCATTGTCCAGGCTCTGCCAGCACTCTATCTCCAAGCTTTATTGTGTTGTGTCTTTAAGCTTAGACTCGGGTATGGAGGCAGATAAATAAAGGTGCAATAAGTACTTTTAGAAGAGGAAGGACATGGTGTTGTGAGGGCCTAGCTGAAGGTTCAGAAAAGGGGCTGCTGGAACCTGAGGGCTAAGGGGAAGGGGCAGGGCCAGGGAAGTACTGTTGGGGCAGAAAACTGGTATGTAAAATTCTAGAGAGAATACATATTTGGGGGGAGGGAATGGATGAAGCCTAGGAGGAAAGAGAAAATTGGACATTCCCTATAAGGTCAAGTATGACCTTAGGAAATTTTACAATCTATTTGGTTTTTCTTAGAAAATAGAAATAAGGGAGGGTGATGATGTGGTCATGATTTTCTTTCTTTGCGTGTTAAGATACACATAGGGGTTTTCAAATACATAGGGAAAAATGGAAGCATTCAAATGAGATGCATATCACCCAGTCCAAGAAAGTGGCCACCTACCATTTCCCCCAAAGTAGAGCTGAGACCAGAGTTTGGGGCTACAGCCACATGTGGGGAGAGAGGAGATAAACCTGGCCAACCTACATGGGGAAAAGCTCTCGTATCTCTTAATGAATGAGTTAATAGGAAACTGTTTCTATTTTTATACTCATCTGAGCTGAAAGATCATGTGATCTCAAAGATCATTTAAAGTAATCTCTCATTTTAAGGAAGGCAAAACAGAGTTTCTGAGACAGAAAAAGCAAAGAATCACAGTCAGTCATCGTTAAAGAGCCCCCTATGCTTATGTGGCCCAAACTTTTCATTTTACTGATGGGGAACTAAGGACCATAAGGGAGAAATGATTTGGCCCAGGTGGCAGAGCGAGTGATAGAGAGAGGGGTTCCTGGCTTCCAGTCCAGGTCCTTTTATATTACAACGTCTGTAAGTGAGTTGGTTCCTTCAAGAAGGATGTTCTAACCTAGAATGTGGGGCTGAATGGGGCAAGACCCAAGGAGGAGACCATTACCAAATCTTCTGGGTGACAAGTAGGGTTGCTGAGGCCGTCTGGGATCATTCAGTCCCATCTGGGTAACATTTTTCAACATGCCTACCCTGTTTTTTGGTTTTGGGTTGGGTTTTTGATAAAACACTGAAAGACAACATTTTCTGGTTAAGAGAATAACATTCATTTTCTGTTAAAAAATTGTGCTGTTTTACACAATTATGAAATAATACATATTTTAACCTTTGGAAAAATCCAGAAAGAAGAAACAAAAAAAAAAAAATTCACTTCTTTGCCTTACAGCCCAAAGATAACCATTGCTTTCTTTTTGGTGTATTTTATTCTGTGTACTTTGTTAAGTGTGAGGTAGATGTGTCTATGTAACGTGACTGCATTTCCAGGTTGAGATCTTGTTCTGCTTGGTTTTATTTACTCAGCAAAGGAAACAGTATACAAAGGAATTCTCTGATGTTCGTAGAAACTTGTCACCTCTCTTTGTGCTGTATTATGGTTTATTATCTGGTTGGGAGGTACAATAGTGCACACGACCTTCACCTCGACTCTTACTTTTAGCTTTTGGATTATTTCTGTTTCGTATAATTGTAAATAATGATGTTAATGGATATCATCACCCTTAATCTTATAATAGCTCTAGTTACCCCTTTATAGCGTAAGTGTACTTAAGATTCTCAATGCCTGTTTCCTAACAAATCCAGGCTACAAAACTATTTCAATCCATTGAAACAGGCCAATTTTTAAGTGAATGGACAAAGAGGTTTTTGTTTTAAATAGAAATTTTTGTAGAGTTAAGACACCATTGGGCACTATCAGTTGGATAAATAACAGTTCTAATAATAATCATTTCTCTACCTACTGTAACTTACGTACTAAAACATGAGAAAACTTTAGAGGCTGGGCACAGTTGCTCACGCCTTTCATCTGGTACAGACATTTCTTTGGGTGGAGGGAGCTTGGCTGTCTGTAATCTGTAAACTGTCCAAAAGGAAAAAAACAATGGCTGAAGGTAGGAGATCTTTTTAGCATGAAAAGCCCAAACTACATTTATAATTTGGGTGGACAATAATAATAATACTACTAAATAAAGGCTGGGAACACACTCAGAACTAACTGATTCTGAGTTCAGAGGTCCCAGAGGAGAAGAGGCAGTGCTTATCTCAGGGCCTGGTAGTCTGAAATTGCTGCAGTAGAACCCAGTGCAGGGACAGAGTCTTAAAACAGTGACTTGCTTACTTACACATGTATACACTAAAGTTACTAGGGTACTTTGGGATCCACACCTGAGCCTTCATGTCATGAGTTCATATTGCTACCATGCACTCTGTAGAAAGAGTAAGCCACTTAAAGAAGTCCCACTCCAAAAAGGTTTTTTTTGAAATAGAGTTTTACTCTGTTGCCCTCAGTAGAGAGCTGTGGCCTCACAGCTCGGCTCGCAGCAACCTCACACTCTTGGGCTCAAGCAATTCTTTTGCCTCAGCCTCCTGAATAGCTGGGACTAAAGGCACCCACCACAGCGCAATTATGCCTTTAATTTACCTGTGTGGAGAGACAATGAAGAAAAAGTGTAGCACCTGTGGAGAATGGTGTGCAGGCCAGGGAGAGCTCCCCTGAGGAAGTGGCACGTCCGCTGAGTCTCAAAGAAGGAGAAAGGGACTTAGCGGTCACAGCACATACTGGTTGGGAAAAGAAGGGAGAGGACCTGTTAGAGCTGTATTTGCCGGACCTGTTAGAGCTGTATTTGACACATGGATTAGAGTAAAGGCCTCCCTTGTGGCAGATATGACTTTGCCTTAGTTATTTTGATTGTTCACGGGTGTTTGAGGCTTTTCAAAGGGGAGATTCCTGGAGATTCCAACAATTTTCATGTCCCACTTTAACTTTTTTTTTTGAGACAGAGTCTCACTTTGGTGCCTAGGGTAGAATTCCATGGTGTCATAGCTCACCGTAACCTTAAATTCCTGGGCTCAAGCAATCTTCTTGCCTCAGCCTCCCAAGGAGCTGGGACTACAGGTGTGCACCACTACTACCTGGCTCATTTTTCTAATTTTAGTAGAGATGGGGTGTTGCTCTTGCTCAGGCTGGTCTCAAAATCCTGAGCTCAAGCAATCCTCCCACTTTGGCTTCCCAGAGTACTAGATTATAGGTGTGAGCCACCCCGCCTGGCTCCACTTCAACTTTTAAATAAACTCCAATTTCTTGAAACATTTATCCTTTGTTGGACAAATGCTTTCTGCAGTAGACTAGTTTACACATGGTAAAAGATGGAGAAAATAAATAATAACATAACATGCCATGCAATGTCCACTCTGCTGGACACTTGGCTTCTGTGGTCCTCTTTAATCCTCATGTCAACCCTGACAGGTTTCTGCTATTGTCCTCATCACACAGACAAACCAGTTCAGACTCAGAGTACTTCAGAGACTTGCCCAAGTTCACTTGGCTAGTGAGTGGTGAAGCTCCAATCAGAACCCAGTTCTGTCTGACTCACAAGACCCCCTTCTTTGTCCTGCCCAAGGCTGAGTCTCACAAGAGAACAGCAGTAGGGAAGGCCTGTGTCCTTGGTGCACCTGGGCACGACCCTTCCAGTTCTAGTTGGAGACATTTCACCATGAGTCCAGACTGCCAGGGAATCTTGGATGTGGGACCCCTCCCTTGGCAAAGAGGAAAGCAGCTTTTCCCAGCAGCAGAGACAGGGCGGGAGTAGGTAGGGCTTCCAGCCTTGCCCATTGTCCCAGACATCCTAGGAAGCTCAGACAGGAGTTTCCTCTGGGTGTCCACAGGGCAGAAGAAAGTTCTGGTTTCTATTTTCAGCTTCCCAACTAAGAAGGCTCTTAATGCAGGAGAGGGGCTTCCTTCTTCTCATCCCCCAACTCCTGCCTATTGGACCTGTTTAGCTCCCATCTGTGCCCTTGACCCTAGTGCTACATCATGGGAATTTTTTTTTCCCTGAAGCCCCCAGGCTGGTACTCAGAAACTGAGTCGCAGGCAGATATGCTTCAGGCACTTCCCTAAATCACAAAGATTCTATTAATTGAGCACTTAACTTTATGCTGGGCTATGGCTGGGGTCTCTAGGTGTATTATCTCACTTAGACCTCAAAACAGTACAGCAAAGTAGAGAATCAAAGCTCAGAACTTGGAATAATTTGTACAAGTTGACAGAGCTGTATATAAGATTTAGCATGTCCTAACTACAAAAAAATTATGATAGTTAAGATTTATTGAGAGCTTATTGTTTGCCAAGCATCACGTTCACTGCTTTTTTTTTTTTTTCACATGTCGTATCAGCACAACTGCCCTGTTGTGTTCACTTCTTGTCCTCATTTTATAGACGATGAGACTGTGCCTGGAAGGGTTGTGGTCCCACAGCCAGTAAGTAGCAGAGCTGAGATGCAAACTAGCAAGTTTAAACCCCCTGGCACCTGCCTCTAACCCTTCTGAACACCTTGCTGCAAGGACATTGCATCTTACCCCCACCCCCCTCCTTTGAGAGTCAGCTTCTAGTTTTGTGGACCTCCTGGAATGGAGCTCTTGGTACGAAGGCCAGGCCCATGGTTAAGCTTCAGCACCTTCTCCCAGACTTCTTTCTTGCCAGCCTTCCCCCTAAGCCTCTTCCTGGTCCCTGAGCTGGGGCCTCCCAGTCCCTTGGCCCAGCCTGGTGCCTGTCTGCCTCCTTCATCTTTCCTCCCTTTATTTGTCTGTACAGTCACCAACTATTCTCCACATCTGTCTTGTGGGGTGACCTGGGCCCTGCTGGCACGACAAAGAGCTAGACAGTGCAGGAAACTCTGTGTGACGGGTTGTCCAGTTTCCCACCCAGACACCTGCCTGCAGTGTGAGGCAGGCAGGAAGGGGTAGGACTCACCTTCTCAGGATGTCAGTTTATTATTTTCCTGTCGGAGCCTTGAAGAGCCCCAGACACAAGGCAGATTTCCAGAACAGTCACTCCAATGATTTTGCTTCATAACAACAGCAACAAAATTGGTTCATAACTGGAATCATTCTAAGTGAGCATGTGTTGGGGGTGTGAAGGAGGAAGGGGAAACCACTTTAACATATTCAGCCTACTGAAGCTTTCTCAGGTGTGTTAGCCTAGAACGTGAGTTGTGGTTGTGTTTTAGGCGGCTGCTGATAAACTGGTTCTGGAAGATGTTGAGGAGTTGGTGTGTTGTCCCCCATCTGTGACTTGTTTGCTCTGAGACCTTGGGAAGGCCAGACTTTTCATGGGTTTTTCCTCTTGATATTTAGACTGGATTCCTGTCCAAGTGCTTAGTATAACAAGGCTTTCTAAGGTGTGTCTAAGGACTTTTCCCATGGCCTTCTGGGTGAGATAGTCTTCAAGTGGAAACATGAATACTAGTTAGGACTGAGACTCGTAGAGACTAAGGAGAGGTTAATTCCAGCACCGCATCTCAGCACACAATGGCATACCCAATTGCCTGATATTTATTTGCTATTCTGGAAACCCTACGTAAGTGAGAACATGGTTTCTTAGCACAGGATGTTAGACCCAACTTGTAGGATATTGCTCTAAGGAGGTTAGTAACACTGTAAGATATGGGAAGATAATCAAAATAATCAGATGGAATGCAGCCTTCTTAGTAGAGTGTCAATAGCCTTTGTGGACAAGATGGTGGGCTGCTGGCATGGGGACGTACATCAGAGATCAGGGTCTATTCTTGACCCAACAGCCAAAATCAAGTCAGATCATATCACATCTCTATATGAAGCCATATGGTGCCTCCCCATTTTATTCAAATAAAAACTAAGTCTTCCCAATGGCCTGTGAGGCCCCATGAGCTTTGTCCACTCCCGTCACCTCTCTGACCCTGCCCCCACCCTTACTCACACCCTCTGAACTCCTTGCTGTCTCTTGCATAAGCTGGGCACCCTCCTACCTTGCAGCCTTTGTCAGTGGCTATTCCTTTGGCCAAGAGCACCCCTCTCTATTCTTCCTCGTGCCTCACTCCTTCACCTCTTCAAGTGCTCATCCAAGTGTCATGTTCTCAATGAGCCCCATGCTGACCGCCACCCCACAGCACCCCAGCACCCCCATGCCCACTTGCCTCGCACTTTTCTCTTCCTTCCTGAACATTGATCACCTTGGCACACACTGGATGCACTATTTATCCTCAGACAGTCCCTACGCTTCTTGAATGTGTATCTCTTTTGTTATTGATGTTCTAAGTTCCACTGTACCTCGTTCTTTCCTGCCCAATCATAGGTACTCAACATCTACAAATAAGTAGTTGCTGAGTGAGTGAATGTAACATAGTGCAGGCTGTGTGACAGATACTGTGCTAGGCCAGGGGTCAGGAGAGAGGTGAACCTGGCCCCAGCTGCACCAAGCGCATGTCTTATGGATGAGTGGCCAGACATGTAGAAGCCTAGTAAGGACTCATGCAGACATAGCAAATAAGGAGGACTGGCAGGGTTTACTAGGAGAGGTGACACCAAGGGTGAGACATCAAGGTTCCAGAAGGTCTTACCCAGGTATAAGAAGGAGGGAGGACCACTAACAGACGTGGGAGAGAGGAAAGTTTTTCTGGCATACAGAACAGGCTGTGCTAAGGCCCTCACATCAGGGAGAGTATTAAGGAAATTATAATTCCCCAAGTATGGCCAGAGCACAGTGAGGGAAGGAAAAAGTCTGAGCCTTGAGGGGTGAGCAAGCCGTTTATGACCCAAGCCAGAGAGTACGAACTTTATGCACAGAGTCATGGGGGTGCCCGAGGAGGATTGAAACACTTGAGCCAGTCCGGAGGATGCTAGAAAGCTTCCTGAAAGAGCGGCTTTGTCTGCTTAACTAGAGGATGAGAAAGAGATAGCAGGCAGGTGGCTAAGCAGACTGGACAAACTGTCATGTGCAACAATCACTGGCCTTCTGGAGCATTATGATTCTCACCACCGCCCCCATCTGAAGTACAGCCTTCGGTGGATGAAGGACATACTCGTGCTACCTTGTTCCTATGATGGAATCTGACCCGTATGTCCCCAGAAGTTATCAGCCCCATCCCCACTATCAACCTCATCATCAAGACCAGCAGCAGCATCAGTGTCACCATCACCATCACCACCACCATCTTCAAATTTTTTGACCACACTTCCACTGTGCTAAGTGCTTTACTTCAGTTTTATAATTTATCCAAAATTCTTCAGTGTGGTAGGATTGTCGTCATCTCCATTTTACAGATAGAGAAACTGAAGCCCAGAAAAGGGAAGTAACTTGCCTGATAGACTAAGTCACAACAGGGTGAGGACTCAAGCCAAGGCCTTTTCTTACCTGGCCAGGACTTTCCTCCAATCCATCTACAGTTTCTCCACTGTATCCTGCCTTTATCCACAGGACCACTTTATCTGCCTTTAAACAAGACTTTTGTTTAAAGCCTCTGTGTCCTGTTTGTCTTCCTATCTCTGAGAAACATACAAAGGAACTCTCACACCTGACATCACACCTGTATCTACTTGGTCTCATTAACTCTTTCCCCCAATGCTATGAAGACCTGAGACTCAGCAGGTGATGTGACATCCCCAAGGTTCCGTAGCCAGCAGGTGGCAGAGTCAAGGCTTTCTGACCATCAGCATGGCCAGCTTCTAATTTCCACACCACCGCCTCCACTCTTTGCTTGTGACCTCCCTGTAGAGTCAGACCCAGCCCCTGCTTGTCTCCCAGCCCCAGGCCCTGGACCTGAAACCCAGGCCTTGTGGTATACCTGCCTGAGCCATGTCCCCTGAAGCACTCAGCACTCATGGTTGGAATTGCCAACCTGGGCAACTCAGCCAAGGGGGGAAACCTCTGTGCCTGAACACCTTTGGAGAAAAAGAGGAGAGAATCCTGGCCCTTGGGCATTGGCCTGGCTTCTTAACAGAATCCCAGAGAGGATGGGTGAGCCTCTTATGGGACAGCCTGGCCACAAGATACTGGGAATCCCCAAATGTAAACTGGTCAACTTGGAGTTTACCCTGTGGATGATAGGTTTTCCTGGGAGGCCATCTGGGGGAGAAGGTGGGAAGCTGTTTAGAGAGTCGGGGAATCTGAGCATCAGGCTCAGAGCTCTGATTTTATCAGGATGTGGTTTCTCTCTCCATGCCTCTGTTTCTTCCTTTGCAAAGAGAGGACAGTGACTGTTGCCCATCCTTCCTGCTGGGGGCTGGGGCTAAGGAGTGGTTACAACCATGGAGGCATGTCCCAGGCCACCTACTGGCCTAGTGACTCACCTCTATGCATCTTAGTTTCCTCTAAGATGTAAAATAGGGATAGTAAGAACAGCTGCCTTATTAGGGTTGCTGGAAAGAGTGAGATAATGCACATTGCGTTTTAGCTTGGTGCCAGGCACATCATAAGAGGTAAAAGCAACTGGCTGTTAAAAAGACAAAACAGCAGTCAGTCTTGCCAGGTTGGGAAGAAAATGCCTTCTTTTGACTCTCACTTGCTGAAAAACTCAATGACTACAATGGGGTTTACAGTCATGCATCATGGACTTACTGACTGGTGCTGGATGGGGTCTGGGGTGAGGTTGTTTGGCCTTAATTGTGAAGCCTCCCCTGCAAATTGGGTGTCTCATACTGGTAGCCTCACAAGGCTGTGAAGAGTCAACGAGCTGGCACATACAAATTACCCAGCATGTGCAAAGCTCTGGGGAATGACTTCCCTATGTGCACAGTAAACACACTGGTTGAACCTGCATGGACAGCTTCAAAATACTGTCTCCAAAATACTTCTGTGTGGTAGGACAGAGCCCACCTGAGTCTTTTTCAGGTAAGACCTAGGAATACCTGGGAATTTCCATTGTTCTCTTTTCAACTTTAGATCTGTGATCAATGAGGAAGCTTGTGATAAGAGGAGACCCTAAGGCAGGCTCTGAACAGGCATGGGGCAATAGGAAGGAACAGGACGCTGTGTACCTGCATGGGGCTGGCTTACATGATGAAATGACATGATTTCATCGACTCTTAACTAAAATGCTGTGAGGTCTTGATAAAGGCATCTGTCTTGCAGATAGGGGAGGTGAGGTCTACAGGGTGCCAAGGACTTGCTGGAAGTCATGCAGTCCTTGTGTGGCACCCACAACTGACTCCCAAATTTCTGGTGAGCTCACAGTAAATTCAGCTGCACTGACAAGCATGTGGCAGGGACAGGGAGGCTCTGGGTCTGCCTCCTGAGATCAAACCTTCTAGACTGTGTGTTCTGATTGGATTTCCTTCTGTCTGGAACACCGTTTCCAGACATGTTTATTTGGGAAGTGCTAGAACTGCCTGGACTAGCCTGGGGAGGGAAGAGAATGTTGACAGCCTTCTAGCACAGCCAGAGGGGGTGGATCAGCCTGAGGTGCTCACTGGTGGCACAGCCCTGCCAGCTGATAATTTTGGAGAAGCTAATGGAACCAGAGGGGACAGAAAGGGGATCATGAAAGATGGGTTTTATGGACAATGTCTACATTTCTAATTCCTTTCTGGCCAGAGCTCTGCTTTCTACCTTTGAAGAGGTATTAGCCAGATGGGAAGTGAGAAGCCATGAAGACCAACTCTTATAGATATAAATAGGGAAACTGAAGCCCAGAGAAGGGAAGTAACTTGTATAAAGTCACCCAGCAAGTGAGTGCAAGAGCAGAGGATTCCTGACTTATATTCTGCCTGCATGTCCATTGTTCTTACTTATCCATTCTTGGGTCCCTAGGGGGCCTATTATATGGTACATGAAGACTCCGTTCAACAACAAACATGGCCCCTGTCAGACTGAGCTGACACACAGGTGAAGAAGTAATTCAATACAGTACAAGTATAAAAATAGGATGCCATGATGTAGTATGGAACTGATGGTGCCGACTTTGGCCAGGCCAATGAGACAGGAGGTGATGTTTGAGTTAAGACCTGAAGAATGAAAAGGAGAGGCCAGGAAAGAGCAGTCAAGGTGGAAGAACATGAATGGCTAAAGGCTTTAAAAGTAGGAAAACACTTGGAGTATATGAGGAACCAATAAACAAACAAGCCACAGGGAGCAAGGGGAAGAAGACAGCCAGGTGAGGTCTGAGTATTGTGTAGACACCAGATCATGAGCGGCCTTGAACATGCAGTAAGGTCATTGGATTCTATTCTAAGAGATAGAATTGTTGCACATTTACCTGTGTGAGGTGTGACAGGAAGTACAGAAGATAAAACAGACATGAAGTGGTCCCTAATGGGTCTTAGAGCTCAATGGGAAAGAATTGCAGAGGGAATTACAGAGAAGACATTAGCGGTAACTGGATCATTTTAATGACAGCATGTCGGCAAAGGAAGGAGAGGGGGCTGGATGATGGAATGGGGGAGCTCAGGACAGAAAGGTCGGCCAAGTCGCGGAGGTGGGAGAAAGGAGACAACAGGCAGGAATGATGGTGAAATGTGAGTCAGTGAGAAATTTGATTCAGCACGTACATATTCAACACTGAGCCATCTCGCAGGTGATGGGCCATGTGCTGGCCTCTTGTATGTCCTCATAACCATATGAAATACAGTATATTTTTAGAATCCTCCTTTTATAGATGTAGAAACGCAGGGTCATGACAGTGAAAGGCTTTTCTCTAAATCATTCCACAAGTATGTAGCAAGTAAGCACCTCTGTTCAGACCTTTGACTCCCACGATGGTCCTCAGATCCTCTCCATACTCTACCTGAGGGGTGGGGTTTTGACACAGCTCTGCCCTCAGTTGTCCCATTTGGACTGGAGGCTTTTCTCTCTAGGTCTCTTCTATATCCAACATTCTGTGCTTTTATTAAAGGTTAAAAGGTAATTGTGGTTGTAAAAAGTAAAATTCCGAATTCTATACGGAATGTTCTAGATTTATTCCACAAAGTGATTGAGGTTGGAAACAAAATGTCTTGAACAGAGAACAGTAAGTAGTTATAAGCAGGAAGAGGGGTACTACCTGGGAAAAGGAGCTATGGAAATGCTCACCACGGCATCAAACACCGATGAATGAAAATTGAGAGGAGAAATAAAGAGATGCCCTAGCCACAAATACAAAGAAAGAGTCAGAGTGAGATGGAAAAATGAAAAGCAGCTCTATGGCTTAGGTCCTGCCTAAACAAGAATGAACAGGATTGACCTGGTCCCTGCTCATTGGCCACAGAATTGGTGGGAGGATAGAATCAATCAATCAATCAATAAACAAACAATAAATAAATAAATGAGAGAGAGAGAGACAGTGTGTGCGCATAAGAATTGAGCACTTAGCACATGTCAAGCCCTGTGCTGGGTGTTTTTCATGAGTTATTTCATTCTTCATTGTTCATCACAACCTCAGGAGGTGTGCATGCTTTAATTATTCCCATTTAATAAATGGATTCATTAAGGCTTGGGGAAATTGTCATGTGCTCAAGGTCACCCCTCAAGTAGGTGAGAGAGCTGGGGTTTATACTTAGGTCTTTTCTTTCTGATATTAGATCTTACATTTTAATTTATTGCAATATTTCAGGACTGAGAGACATTGGGAGGGATAGTGGGAAGGAGGAAAGGGGGAAGGGAGGGAGGAAGGGAAGGAGGGGAAAGAGGCAGAGAAGAAAGAAGAGCTAGACAGTGAGACTGACGCTGCAAGTACATGAGAGAGGGATAAAAACAAAGATGCTCCTGGAGACTATGTGAGTACTTGGAGACCCTGCCCGGGCAGGAGGCGAATGAGGTCATTAAATCCATCTGCGCAGATGGGAGACCCTCTGGGGAAAGTGATATGCAAATGTCATGATGCAATGAGGTGAAATCCACTTGCGTTAGTTCAGCCTGGCACTCAAGCAGGGACTGTGCTGTGCTCTTTGGAAAGATAGATCATCTGCTGGATGGGGAAGACACTTGCTCTGTTGGGCTCTTCCTGTCTGTTTCTAGCAAGGAAAGCCAGCCCAAGGACACAGAGTGCATGAAAGGATGGACTGGGAACCTGGCCTCTGGTCCTCTTACTTTTTCTTATAGTAAAATTTGCTTCTGAGGTCCTTTCAGATTTTGTGCAAAACCTCTTTGTGAGCTATTATCTACTCAGGATTTCCAGCCTCCCAGAAGGTGGTCTGAGCTTGACTGAGATAGTGCTTTGGTTTTCATCATTGCCTCCCCAAATCAAAATTACCCATTTGCACAAAGAGTTATGTTTTCTTAAGAGACACCTCCACATCCTTTATTTCACCTGATCATCACAACCATCCTCTATGGTAGGTATTCCATTGTACAATTATATTAACTGACTTTGGTATCGTGCATACCATTTTCCCACTGTGATTTTACTCAGCCCTTCTCATTTAGCGCACACAATGGGTCTTCAGTACACCAGGTCTACAAACAGGAACCTGAGGCTCAGAGAGAAGTAAGAGAAGCTCTAACTTTAAGTGACATCTGTCACTTACTGCTTTGGGCAAATGCTTCTCCCTTTCTGAGCCTCAGTTTCCCCATCAATAAAAGGGTGGTGGTTGTAATATCTATTTTACAGACTCATCAAGAAGATTCGGTGTTTTCCCGTTTGGAAAGTGTTCAGTATATTGCACTGACCTATGGCAAGTGCCGAAGGTATAGCAAATGCTTCTAAAAGTGGAAAACTTCTATGATAATGACCCTGATGCTCCTGATAAAAGTTTTCACAGTGATAGCAAGAAGCAGAGCTATGACTTGAACTTGAATCTTCTGCTCCCACAGTCTGATGATTGTACCCGTGCCCTGTTTTGCTTCTCTGACCAAACCACCTGGTTCATTCCTTCACTCTTTCTCTTTTCAGGTCACTCCCTTCCCAATGTCTTGTGACCTACAAGGTGACTGTGCTTGTCGGGACCCTCAGGCCCAAGAACATAGCCGGAAAGACCTCCGGGGATACAGCCATGGCTAAGGAAAGACAAGGAGTTGTCAAAGAATTCCCAACGCCAGGATCCGCATCCCTTTGGTATTGATTTCACAGTCCGCTGCTCAACAGAATGGCCTCTCCACACCAGGGATCCTTAGCACCCAACCGGTCTGCCTTTAATTTTACCCAGGAAGGACTCACAGTGGGGGCAAATGAACCAAGTCTTGCTATGTTGAATGATGGAATAGAATCCCATCCCAAAGTCTGAGATGGACTGCATAGACAATGTGCAGTCCCAGAGCCTCCTAAAACTCTAACCATTTCTCACACAACCACAGCAAGAAACGTATTCCATATCTAGGAGTGTGCACATCTGTGGTTAGTACACATGCATGCATACACACCCATACAAACATCTGTGCTAGGGAAGTTCTAGAGATTGAGTAGCGAGAAAAGAGAACAAACTCAATCTTTCTATTTCCAAGAAGATCCTATCCTTGGGAGAATGAGAGTTTCAGCAACTGCTAAGACTAAGCAAGCGTTGAGATATCAAGATAGCTCAACCCTGAGGCTCATAATATGTAGGGCTTGCACATTTGTGCAGTCCTTTGGGATCAGAAGTAAATTGGACTGTGATCATCTACCTTCTAGGGAACTAGGACCAGGAAGAGGTAAAGATTCCAAGGTATGCAAAGCCCCCAGTTCTTCCGCTGCCATATGGATTTTACCCCAACTCCATGGTTCGAGGCCCAGCTGGAAATGGCTTAGGATTGCAATGTTAAGGTATTATACCAGCCCCCTGCTTGAGGCTTGAGGTCGTAATATTCCTCTAGGACCCACCTGTTTTCCAAATCTTGCCTTGGGACCACATTTGCTGCTACTTTTCCTGCTGCTCTATCCTATACATTGAGTAACCCAAGATGGTAGAATTAGGATAGGAAAAACCCCACACAACCAAACAGTCTGCCTTAAAAGTGACCCACATTTTCCCACAGCTCCTCACTTCCTAGTCCTTCTGCAAAAGAAAAGTCTTCATGGCCTCAATGGTGAGAATTGAAGTCCCCCCTGGGTGGGCCTCTCATCCTGGAAAGGAGTTGAGGGACTTCAGATGCTAGAACCCTCACTGAGAGTCCAGAATGTCTATGCCAGTGTTAGATTTTGTAATCAAGTAGAACAGTGTTAAATTCTATGATGTTGGAGTCATCCAGAGACAATCAAAACTGCCAGGACTCTTTCGTTATTACCCTTATCCTAGTCTTCTTAGCCCCACGGGCTAGAGTAGGCTTCAGTCCTGAGAACCTTACTGTTGCTCTGAGTAGATATAATTCTGGGACAGAGAGTTATTAATATTTTGGATAAGATCAATAAGACTGTTTTCTAGAGGTCCATCAGAGGGAAGCCAAAGAGTTCCAACCTCAGTACCCAACAAGTCAGACTGTCATCATGTGTTTCATATGGTTTTCCACCTACCCAAACTTCCTTCTACACCTTTGGCTGGGCAGCTTTTCCCTCTCTCTCATATTCAGCCTCCAAGACTAAGAAGGAGATCGCTCAATCTCACATGGCATCCCCACTTCTCTTGGAGTCTCTCTGCCTCTTTTTAGTCCATTATCTTTCCACTTCCTTTGAATTCACATGGGAAGAGATTAATACAGGGTAAGGTAGAAAGAAAGGTTAATTGCAACGTATTTTCTGAAGCCTAGAAATAGGAAGGTCTAGATTAGTCATATCCTGTAAAGATTACTGTGCATCCACTCATCTCACATCTACTGAAGACAACCATTCCAAACAAAGTCTAGCATAGGAATGGCACGTGTGCAGCTCCTGATTCTTGCATCCGATATAGGCATTGTTAATGCATCACAGCCCTTCTTGCTATTGGGACCAAAAATAACTTCAGAAACCATTTTACTGTATCATGCCCAACAGCAATTACCTGGTGATCAAAACCACATGAGAATATATCTGTTGGCCATCCGTGGTTTAAGAAACACATCAAGGTGCTATTTGCATGGGGCCCGTGAAGAAGGATACAGTGGTTAGATAGTGTACATGGCCTGTCCCATATTACACACTCTGAGTTTGAATTCCAGAGGGAGAGGCTGCCACCATTGCCAATGCCAGGCTCCAGTCCTTTATGTTTCTTCCTTACAAAACCATTTTTATGTCCAGGGCATTATTTTTCTGTAATCGTGACAGCCAATCCTTAGGAAAAATAACATTAGGAGAATTCATCCTATTTTATACCTCTTTCCTGTGTTAGAGAACTCTTGCCAACTCTGCAGGCCTTTCCCTGCCCTAGCTGAGGTATCGACCTGTGTGGTGTTAGCTTGAAGGTACAAGCTAAGAAAGGTAACAGTGTCTCTTCTCCCAGTTGCTTAAGTACACTCATAAGTAATACAGAAAGCTTTCAAGACATAAAGAGGAAATTACTAATGATGAGCTTACAGGAACCCCAAAAAGATAAAAACAAAAAACCTTACCAGCTTCCCTTGAAGTCAATCCTCATCCTCTTTCTAACTTCACTATCACTGTTGTCTAGCTCTATACTCTTCAGCTAAGCAAAGATTCCTGGAGGCTGACTTCTATCTCCAGACTCACGTATTGAATTCAGCCCTTCTGAATAAAGACTTGCCCAGCCACTTCAGAAGGATATTAGACAAAGGAGGCTACTTGATGGGTTGCCAGCCTCATGCCCACATATAAGGTGTAATTTACAGGCTCTTCACAAACCTTAGTGGAGGAGGGTCAGTTCTATTTGTGCAATGCACTGATTCCCAGTTCCATTTTGTTTCCTGGAAATAACTCAATGTCTCATCCCTTGGATCATGTCCTGTTTAGGACAGCAGAGTACTCACCAGGAGGCAGATCTGAAGCCCTATTATATATCAGCAGCTCAAGGGCCTTAAATACATCAGGGTTCTGTGCCTGGAAAAGTATTAGCCTGTGAGCACAAAAAAGCAAGAGTTGAGGTGGACAGTGCTCTAAGCCCTGTCTTGGGAAGCCTTTCCAAGCTATAGCCCTATTGTCTGCCCAAAGGACTTGCATTACCCCCAGAAACTGTGCCAACAATCATTTAAGGGAAAGCAGTCCTTGGAGAGTCAGTTTTGGTGGGGGAACTAGGTTGTGAAGGAAGGGAGAGATTAACGGTCATGAATATTAGAGCTTTCAAGACGTAAAGAATGAGCTGCCACCCATGGCTTCAGCATGTTGAGTCACTGCCTAGACAGTTCTCTTGGTCTTATTCCCATCTTGGCCGATACTTAAATACTAGTTGTTGAAAATAATTCTTTAAGACAGATTTCAGCTACCTCCCTTCCAGGTTTGCTTTAACTTGGTTGTAACTGTCAATTTGGTATAGGTCTTACCTGTGTTAGCGAACAAGAAAGAAAAAAGAACAGAAAAGCAAAAGAAAGAGAGAGAGAGAGAGAGAGAGAGAAAGAAAAGGAAGGTCAAGTCAACGGTTTTGAGGTTTTGTGTCTTTTTTTTCTGGAACTACTTCAAGTGGGAAAATAAAAAAGAAAATGATAATGACAACATTGTACAGATAGAGATTAATAGAACCCAAGCAGATTACAAGGGAAAAAATGCATGATTCAAAACTAAGAATTTTTTTAAAAAGACACTATTTTTATGTTTCCTAAGGGAAATATTCTACAGACGAGTAGATAGACACAAGCGTAAAGATTTCCCTAGAAGACATAGAGTGGGATTTTATAACATTGTCTGGTATTTTCTGTACATTGTGGTAGGTCCAGGAAACATGCCATTTTCCCCCTTGATGTTTTATTGTTGTTGTCGGGGACATTTTGTTTGTTTGGTGGCAATCAGTGGTAGTAGGGAGTGGGGAGGGTTGGATATTGGTTGTACCAAATACTGCGGGGACATAATGTGTCATTGTGCTTTTTGCATTATAAATTGTTTATATTTCCCAGTATAGCACTGGGCTTTATAAAGACTGCACTCAGAACCACACTGCACGGTCCAACTTCCTAAGAGGCTGCTACATGCCAGACAGGTAACCCCCCATGAGTTTTGAGAAACAAAACAAACCAAGGAAAAGCAACAAACATAAAAACTAAATGACAAATGAAGAAAAGCCTATTCTTGTCATTTATTCAACTTTTGCCAAATTCCTACCAATCAGTTGCTTTGAAAAAGAAATGCACAATAGCCAAAAAAGGAATTATGTCCCTCGTGTAAACAACCTAGAACTCTTAACTCCAAGCAGCCGTTTGCTCAGTGATCTTGGACAAGTTATCAAATTGTGTCTACATTTGCCTCAGTTTCTCTGGCTGCAAAATGGGGCTAATACTACATACCTACCTCACAGTGGGAGGGCAGGGGATTGTGAGGCCCTGAGGTTTTAAATGGGCTGTGAGGGCCAAAGTTTGGCACAAAGTCCATGGGTTATTTTTTGAGAATGCACAGGCCTGTTGGCCTCTTGAGAAAGACAGGGAGTGTTCATTTGATTTTCAAGGAATAGAGCCAGAGTTTGTGGGTCTTAGTCCACTTGAAGAAAGAGACCTGGATTGGAGAATATTTCATTTTGGGGGTGAATTTGCTTCCAGTCCCCTATTCCAATATTCTGGCCTTTACCGGTTCTTTGATTTTGTTGAAAGCTGATTACTTCTTACAATGCCAAGTCAGTTAACTGTTGATTCAAGACTTCCGGGCCATTTCCAACTTACAGAGGAAGGGAGTTACTAAAATATCCTCTTCAGAAGGCACCTCACTTCTCAGACTTAAAAATTACACTTCAAGTGTTCCATTAAAGGAAGATATGGCATTCTGAGTGCAAACGACATGGGGCTTCTTAAAACTACACACCAGCTGTCAGTGAGGGAAATTTTGAACAATTATTGAATTGCTTTCTTGGGTCTCTATAATCAATAACCTGTCCACAGATATCTATCTATATAAAGATATTATATATAAATATAAATTTACATATATATGCACATGTATATATAGTTGTACATATATGTGTGTATATATATACTTAAATGTAATATTTACAAAATAAAACTGTGATCTCGTCTAGAGAAAATGTATTCATATTACAAACTGCTCTTCCATATTTATGTATCATATCATTCCTTTTTATTATTGTTATAATTATTATGGGTATTTCTAATTATCATGATGTTGAAATCTGTTTGGCACCTTCTGGAAGCTACCAAAAAATGACTTTCCATTGAAGTGCTTAAAAGCTGTTCTCATGAGAATTCTACTGGCCTACTGTAAAAAAGAAAAAAAAAAAAAAGAAAAAACACAGAAAGGAAACAATGTAAGAACCAAAAACTAAACACAATTCCAGTTCTTTTTCTGTACCTCACGCGCATAAATTTGCTGCTCCTATTTTGGTTTTTTTTTTTTTTTTTGTTTATATGTTTTTATGGATCTAAGTTAAGTCTTTCAGCAATATATAAAAATGTAAATAGTAAACTTTATTTATTAAGAATGTCATCTTTTTTTAATTTATATTTACACAATTGTTCACCTAATTTATTTTTTCTATATAGTTTGAAATACTCAGACATATTTTGCTGTTCTCGATATTTTTATCCTGTCCTCGTGGGTTTGTTCTTCCATACCGTTTTCTCTGATCTCAATTACAGGTTGGATCTCACGAAAAAATACTATCAGAGACAGAAATATTTTGCCACTGTTGATTACTATACCTTAAAGTTCTATATTATGAAAATATATAATAGCTTGTATGCTTCAATGTGGTGGTGTGTGGTTTTTGTCTTCTGTAGAGCTCTAAAGCGTCTCACAGAACACTGATGCGGACGAGAACCCCAGGGCCTAGAATTAGAAGATCAGTGATATCATAAGAATTAATCTAATAGACAGCCACTCTTCCTAATCATTAATCCCCCCAAATATCTGCATTTTGCATATATAGAAATAGAAAAACTTTCTCACGTGTTATAAGAACGTTCACTTTTAGAGGGCTGAAATATATATCACTTTCCCTCGTATATTGCCTTTTGGATTCTACCTTCAACAGCACCTTCAAAGTATTCTCTATTTGCATTTTTCTCCTTATAACTGAATACTCAGCCATCCACCAAATAAACCCTTAGGAGAAGCTGAAATGTCGCTGCTTTTACTCTCTGGAGTGTATCTTGTTCATCTTAGCATTATTTAGTTGCTATGTGAGCTTTTGGAAAGTGCCTTAATGGCACAGATTTAGTTTTCCTATCTGTGACATGGAAAGAATAAAAATACCCACCTCACAAGATGTCTGCTGCAATTAAGTAAAATACTTAAAATGTTTAGAACGGTGCTGGACATAGATTATATTAGCTCTTTTATGAGGATCAGGAGATGGGGACGCTTATTACAAAGATTAGAAACACACTTAATTTTCTATTATCTACTTATTTTTTTTTAATTTCGATACTGCAATTCCATTACTATTTACCCAGAAGAACAAATATTATTTTTTTTAAGAACGACAACAAAACTGCAGTAAGCCATGTGAAAGAGAGTTGCAATAGGCTTTTTAAAATCCTTGGTTTTGTCTGAATAGACAAAGTCATGGGGAAAAGAATTTTCTATCAATATTAAAGAGGAAAGATCTTAGTTGTAGTGTCTTTTCCTCTTTTTCACTGACCCTAACACACACACACAGAGAGGATAATGGAGAGTTCACTGGACTTTAGGGAAAATGACTCTCTTCTTACTTCAAAGCAAGCAGAAATAAATGTCCAACATTTTGATCTATTTATATTCATCCTTCAAGTTTTAGAGTTTGTCTAACCAAGAAAAATGATATTTAAGCTTCAAAAAAAAAATGGAGGGGCATTCTTTTATACTGTACTGGCATTGGTAAATCTATCCAGTTCTCAACCTTCAGTGTCAGAAAATAAGAACCAGGGACAAAAGTTCAGTCTCTCTAGTCTTCAATCCCAGAGAAGCTTTGCTTCATTGAATAAATATTTTAAATTCTAAGGAAATTAGGTTTGACATGAAAAAGAGCAATGTTGTGAAGAGGAATGGGTTAGTAACTGGGGGGAGCCAGGTACAAGAACCGTCTGCCCTGTGACCAAGGTCTGTTACTTTGCTAGACAGAGAAGCAATGAGAAAAAGCAGGCGGTGTGTTTAAGCAAATAAGATCAGCAGGTGCATCATTCTGAGTAAGAAAATCATGGCACTTTCAAAGAACTGATTTTTTTTTTTAAGCTGATATGTTTAGGCATTAGAGAGGATAACGGAAGATGCAGAAGTTATCATGAGCCATACGAAGGTTTTCAGGCTTTCTAAACAGACATGTAGAGCCATTAAACAGTATTTAGAGATTTACATGGTCAGATCTGTGGCTGAGAAAATGTCTCAGGTGGGAAAGAGTAAAAGAGAAAAAGGAGGGAGGAAAGAGCAGATCTATCTTAAGAGGACATCATATAGTCCTTGAAAGAAACTAGGGAGAGGCAGAGGAATTCTTCCATTCTATTAAAAGGTGAGTTTGGGGAAAAAATGATCTTTAGAGTCTCTAATATTTCGAAATTCTAGAAACTCATTGCTACCTCTGCTATTGACTGATTTTAAATGCCTCTTTAATTTTTTAAATAATAGACCTAAGGGAAGTTTTGGGTTTATAGAAAATGTAAGCAGGAAGTAGAGTTTTCATTAGATTTCTTTATAAATGATAAAACATTGGGACAGGGATGTCTAGCCATTTTCTAGGCCCAGCTATCAGGAAAATAGAGAAACCTAAGACTGTGTGATCAAGTTTTTAGATTGGGCTACTCAACTGTTTTTGACTACTACTCAGTGGTTGACTCAGTGGTTTTGTCACGATAAGATCTCAAGATGGGAGAGGACAGCTTTGGGGCAGGGGTCAGAATGGAATCAGATAGGGATCATGGCCCATGACTCCACTTAGGTAATGTTCTTGATTTGGGTGCTAGCTGCACAAATCTGTTCAGCTTATGCAAATTCAATAAGCCCTTATGGTAAGTTTGCATACCTTCCTGTCTTATGTCAATACAAGGCTTTATTAAGAGTTATTGGCCAATTTTCCCTATAGAAAGAAGACATTTTTCTAGAGTAAGTAGGGGAAAAGGAATAAGACCTCAGTTAAGTTCAGCTGGAAAAAAATGACACCCATGTTTTTTTTCCTAAACTAGCAACAATTTATTTGAAATAGAACAAGGTTTTACAATACAAAAGACAGGGAGAAAAAGCAAGTGTGCCAGTATTATGGAAGCATGAGAGGTCAAGAATCCTACTCTCCTGTTCTGGAGAGCATGTGACCATGGACAAGCCACTTCACCTTTAAGCCTCGTGATTCCTGATCTGGGCGATGAGGATAAAGATGACCAAGGTGAAAGTGAAATGAGCCAGTCTGAATCTTCTGCTAACTGGGTACTGTGATAAAACCCCAAGAGATGCTAGGGAGAAGTGGGTAAAGAAGCAGTCCAAAGAATGGAGCCCATCACCTGGAGAATGTCGTCTACCCCAAACAGAGCTAGAACTGTTTCAGTCTGCCTGGTCCAAACACCCTTCATTTAATAATAAGGTGTACTTGCCACACACATCTCATTTCTGATATCTGCTTGCTCCTTTCCTGGGGTTCATATCCCTGAGAGGCTGGCTCAGGTGTAATCAAATCAAAGACTCTCCAACATTTTGGCCCTATAGTACACTCTTTAAGGGCAAAATTTATATGAAATGCCAAGTTAAAAGAGCTTCTTAAGCCACCTCTATTTTCTGTAACCAGCTCAGAGCTTTGAGGTTTCAAACAGAATGAAGCAAAAGGAACTGATCTCATCTACTCCATTTTATAGGTGGGGAAATTGGCAGAATTTGAACTTGCCACTTTTTCAGAATCCCTGAATAGATGCCAAAGTGACATCACTGACTAATTTGCCCAGCTAATATGTTGATATCTGGCACTTGGCTCTCCCCACAGAGTCTTGTTGGAATGTAGAGATCTATAGGGTCTTGGAAGCCTGGGCTTCATGCCTTGAGATAAAATGAGGGGGATTTGGAGATAGCTGAGGACCACTGTTATTAAGATGCTCTGTTTTCTCTCTCTTTGACATGCAGCCCAGCCATAGTCCACCCCTGGGAGCAGGGAATTTGTTATCTCCATATTTTTCTGAGGTCGTACCATGCATATTCCAGCCTGGCCTACATGCTTAAACCAGTGCTTCCATTCCCCTCATTAATCCAAAGTGCTCCAAACAGAATTCTTCCCAGAGGCTGCAGAGATGGCCACCAAATTCTATAGACAATGTCTGGATTTCAGCTTATTAAAACCATATTACAGATAGTTCCTTCCATATACATATCACCTCATTCTGCACAAAACACATTTATTAACATATTCATTTATCCAAATGAGCATTTCTATAATTCATTGTACTAACAAAAGTGGTGGTCAGGACAGACATGCACAGCCCTGCGCCCTTTGAATTTATCATCCCAATATTCCAAATACAGAGATTAGTTAGTTCACAGGAAGGAAGGGTGTAAAGTGCTATAAATGGGGGAAGCCATCCTAGAGGGAAAATGGTCAACGTTCTAGGCAAAGACAACAGCATGTTGCGAGGACCAAAAGGGAGAACTGGGCATGGCTTGCTTGAGGAATGACAAATGTTCAGGCCGCTGGGGATGGATTAGGAAGAAGGGGAATGAGAAACCACACTGGGGAAGAGAGAGGCCAGAGAGTTATATAGAGAGACAAATTGCCCAGGGATTTGTAAATGTGTGTTGTCTTAGTTTGGGTTCCTTTAGCAGCCAAATCTGAGATTCAAGTGCAAATAGTTTATCTAGATGATACCAGCAACTACCAGGAAAAGAGAGGGAAAGTAGAATAAAGATGAGAAGATAGTTAAGACAGGGTATATTATCAAGCATGGTACTACAATGAGCAGCTGCAGTTTAATAGTCTGGGGAACTCTGTGGGCCAGGGGACACCATACTCCTCAGAGTCACCCCACCAGAGATGCTAAAGAGCTGGCCATTGGTTAAAGGCTGACCCTGAAGCATTAATCCTCCAGCACATCTGTCTTTCAGGCTGGTGTGGTGGGCAAAAGGGGATTGCATCATTAGAAAAAGCTTTCAGGCAAAGAAAAGTGAAGACTGACTATGGGAAGTCATACAGCACACTCTACAGTGGTAAGAAATATGGGCAGAAATTCAGTGGGATCTGGAACAGCATGAAGGTGGTCAGACACTATTCCAAGGGTGATGGAAAAGTATGGATGCTTTCAGGGAAAGGGATGTCAGAAATAAATTTTAATTTAGAGTTAGCTCTATTTTTTGTGAATCAAAGGTTATAGGTAGTGCCAGGATTCACCTGGGACCAAATGGGAAGTGGTAGTAGTGATCCAGGTAAGAAATGACCTGGTGGTGGTGGGGCAATGATGGAAAAGAGACGTTGGGATCAAGAGAATTATAGGAGGTATAATATGGTAGAAGAGATTCCTTTGATCTGGAGGAGTGAGGGCAAGAGAGATGGTATGATTGAGGTAATTCCATCTACTTCCATTCCATCTACTTGGAATGGACACTTGTATCTTCCAGGGTGTTTAGTACCCAAAAGTAGTCATGAAAGGAGTCAAAATTATACTAATCCATTTTTCATAGAAAAAGAGAATTGAGTGCAAGTGACACAAGCCATGACAGACCAGGGTAGTGACATGAGTCCCTCTCATAGTTTAAATCCACAGAAAACTTGCCAGAGAATCCTCAGGATTAATCCCCTGATAGAATAAAGAACTGCTTGTCCATTGCTCATGAAAACTATGTGTTTTATTGAAGCTGGAGAGAACAGAGCCTCTTAGAAACCACAGTCTTCTCATCATAATGGTCCACCACCTTCTTCTAGATCTGTGCTTCCCAAACATTAAAATGCGATGTCCCAGTAGAGTTTTCTTTTCTTTTCTTTTCTTTTTTTTTTTTTTTTTTTTTTTTTTGCAGTTTTTGGCCGGAGCTGGGTTTGAACCCGCCACCTCTGGAATATGAGGTTGGCGCTCTACTCCTTTGAGCCACAGGTGCTGCCCCCCTGTAGAGTTTTCAACTTGAGTAGGAGCCAGGCAGATCAAGAAGGAAAAGACATGTGTTCTGGGCAGAGGAAGCAGCCTCGCGAGAGGCCCGTGGTGGGAGAGAGTGCACAGTAATGCAGTTGGAGAGTTGCAACCTGGTAGGTGTGATCAGAACATTGTCTACACCTGGTCATTCACAGGAGATGGGGCTGGGGAAGAGCCTAGGAGGCTTCTTAGAAGAGATAGCACTTGAGTTGAACCTTGAAGATCAAGTAGAATTTTAGAAGAGGGAAGGAGTAGGCTGGCTGAGAAAACTTGGGGTCGTCTTGACTTTAAGATTCTGCTCTGTCTCCTCATTCCTTATTTCTCCTCCATATGTATGAAGAAGCACAGAAGTGATTTCCTTTGAGAAGAGTTTGTGCAAGATATAGGGTACTGTCTGGGTTTTGTATCTAAAGGAGATGCTCTTTCTCCTTGATACCTGTGTACCATACAGAACACATTCCTTTCCAGGATTAAAAACATGTCAAGGTAACACAGACCACATGTTGGAAGGGAAGTGACCAGATACCCCATTTTCTCCAGTGCATTTATCCATCCATTTATCTGTGTACAAACACACACTTTCACTCCCCAGGGAGGTGAACTTTCCAATGATCAATTTCAATTTCAAAACCTCTTTCCAAGGAGCCAAAGAGAGACCTTACTTTTCCAGACATTTAGAGCCCCATCCAAGACTTAAACCCAACCCTTGATACTTCTCTTCCGCTAGCAGAATGGCTTTCCTTTGAGTTGTTACAAATATTTCTCTGTGCTGATATTTAAAAAATATTTTCCATGAAGCTCCCTGCCAAATGCTTTCATCTCAAACATCTGCAGGTCTCCTGGAACTCCTGTTAACACATACAAGGCATCAATTGTTGAGACCCCATTCACCTGTAAACTCAGGTTGTTTTCAGAGGCTGAAATTTGTAAAGAGGTTCACTTCTTCAAAAATATGCTGTCAAAAGCTTAACATGAACCTTCATGATAGATTCTACCCACCTTGCTAGGCTTACCTTTAGCTACCATACTGATCTACCCCCTACTTGCTACTTGCTTCATGCTCAGCCAGACAGAACCCCTTTTAGTTACCTGAGCATGCCATGTTCTCTTAGTTCTGACTGTTAAATCACCCTCCCTTACCTATTCTCTTCACTTCCATTCATTCTTCATTGTGCAGTTCAGATGAGCACCACTAATGATTATTATTATAGCTTGATTGCAGGCTTACAATACGCCTGACATGAAACTAAATACTTGACATGTTTCACTATTTAATATATACAACAATCCACTGAGATAAATATAATTATCAATATTCTCATTTCATAAATGAGGGAATGGAGGTAAGAAATAAATCTCCCAATGCTATATGACTCATACAGAGGGAAAATATGAATTTGAAACAAGGCCATCTAATTATGACCACCCCAAAATAAACTTTGCCTAAATGATACTCCTTGAAGTCTTCTCTCAGCCTGACCAAGTCTGGAAACTTGTAAGCCCCCGCTTACCCCTATTTCTGCCACAGCTGCCTCAGACATGCTGTGATAATTGCCCGTGTAACTCTTCCATTCCTCATAAACACACAGAAGCTGCCTCTCATTCGATCTGTTTCCCCTGGCACACAGTAGGTCCCCTGTGATTATTTGAGGAAGATAGAAATGCATGGTGTTTCTAACTCAGGACAGAGCCTGAGTTAAGTATCATTTGTGAAGAAAACGCATGCCAATCTACTTACTGATATAAAGCACAAGCTATAACTAAACCAATTACGAGAACAAAGATTTTTAGCACTTTTGAAAATGCCTGCTAGCATAAAAATTCTATATTAATTACTAATATTTCTCTTTTTTTCATTAAAGAAGGGATCCTCTGAAGGCCTCCTGCTGTGTAGGCTTTCCCAAGAGGAGTATGTGTCTAGAAACAGAAAATCTGATTTAAACTTTAAAAATCAGTAATTCTAACACTTAGTACATCCCAATTGCCAGTGTTTAGAAAACAGAGTCAAATATGGAGGAGAGTTTGCTTGATCAAGCAGAAAGTTCATGTTTAATTTTTTGAGGCCAAGTGTGGACTTGGGGCAGGCAGAAAAATATTTGAGTGCCTGAGAAGGGGTAGGTATAACCAAGAGCATTCCTACCACCTAGGAAGTCCTTCGAGTTTCTGTGGAGAAATGGGTCTCAGCCTTTGTGAGCTCAGTGAGATGGGCTGCCAACGCCCTGCTCCTCAGGCCAGGATGGGCTCTAGAACCCAAACCTACAGCTGGCAGACAGGAAGATGAGGTGGTCTCCTGGATTGATCCATCCTTCTTTTTCTGACGTTCTCAGTTTCTGAATGAGAAGGCTGCTGATAAACAGTTAGTTCACAGACCTTATGATTAGCCAGACTGCTAAGCTTCGATGTCATTATATGACAGGATCACCTGTCTAGGTCAGTTAGGAATTTGGTTTTATTATTTTCAATTTTTACAAGTTTCCTGGTAAAGCAACACTCTCCTCTTTCCCATCCAGAAGTTGGACTTTCTCCCTTCTTCCTTTCTTCTCATTTCTGCTTTTCTGATCTTTTCTGATCGTCCTACCTCAATGCAGTTTGCTAAGAGGAAACTACAAACTTGAAGATGAAGGTGATCCTGCCACCAGAATGATAACTTTCAGATATCCTTGCCCTGACGCCAAGGCCCAGACTCCAGTGGTGACCTTCTGGCCCTGAATAACCTAGCCTGGAACTGTCCGATCCAACAGCCGCTAGCCATCTGTGGCCACTGGGCACTGGTGTGTTTAGTCTGCATGGAGACGTGCTGCATGTGGAAAATACACAGGAGGTTTCAGAAATGTCATGCGGAGAAAGAACATGTAAAATCTCAAGCAATTGTTGAGAAAGATTAAATTTTGAAATGATAATATTTAGGTTAATAATACATATTATTAAATGTAATTTTACCTGTTTCTTCTTAATTAAAAAAAAAATGTGGCTATAGCTCGGCGCCCAGCCACATTCACTGAGGGTGTGGGTTCGAGCCCAACCCGGGCCAGCTAAATAACTGCAACAGAAAAAATAGCCAGGTGTTGTGGCAGGCACCTGTAGTCCCAGCTACTTGGGAGGCTGAGGTGAGAGAATCACTTGGGCCCAAGAGTTTCAGGTTGCCATAGGCTGTGATGCCGCAGCACTCTACCAAGGGTGACACGGTGAGACTCTGTCTCAAAAAAAAAAAAAAATGTAGCTACTAGAAAGTTTTAAATTACACATGCGGCTCACTCTTTAAAGCATTCATCTGACACTCAATGTCCAGCCTGGATTCCTGCCACTCTTCCTCTCATAATCTGTGCTCCAAACATGGTAATTCCTTTTAGGCTTTCTAACTGTGCAAGTCCTCCATCACTACCCAGCTTTTATATATCTGAAACATTCTTTCATATCATCTGCTATTACTCATCCTTTAGGCCAGAGTTCAGATAACCCTTCTTTGGAGTAGTTTGATGTATGTTCAACCTGCCAAATATAGGTCATGAGCCCCTCTCAGTGACTTCTTTCTGCCTCTCAGGCCTGTAAGTAAGCAAAAAGAGCCAAGTAATTGTTACTGTACCTGGTACATAGTAGGTGTTCAATAAATACCTGTGAAGTGAATGAAGGATAAGAACCTAATCTGACCTCATCACATCAACGGCACTCAATAACCTACAACAGGAAGCAGTAATCTATAGCCCACATGTCAAATCCAGCCCTTTGACTATTCTTGCCAATAAAGTTTTATTGGAACACAGCTATGCTCATTCATTTACATACTACCCATGGCTGCTTTTGTGAAGCAGATGTCAGTAGCTGCAACAGAGTCCATGTGGCCCACAACACCTAAAATATTTACTCTGTGTCCTTTTAAAGAGAAAATTTTGCTGACTCCTGCCCTATAACTTACTGCCCAACTCTTTAGAATGTGTCCCTGCTTACCCGTGCAGACACATTTGATAGGTACTCTATCTGTGATACCTCTCCATTTTGGGGTACAGAACTACTGGAAATTGCCTACATCTTTATGCTAATCCGTCCCATTTCTAGACCACACTGTAAGTCTCAAAACTTTATATTGTATATGTCATATAACTATGATCATATAATATATAATTAAATGAATATATATTCACTTAGTCTTTCTTCTCTAGACTGTGAGCTGCTCAAGAACAGGTACAACCCATTCATTTATTCAACACATATTTATTAAGTGCCCCAAATCCATGGTTTAAGGAGTTGAATATAAACCAGTTCTGTGCTGAAAACACTTAAAACCACATGGAAAGGGGTGGTAAGATCTTTTCCCTCAACTCTGTGTCTCCACTGACCAACTTATTACCAGGCATGTTAAAGTCCCCCAGCACATGTTTGAATGAATTAATGTCTTCTACAGAATCACACTTTACATAATGCTATAAGCAGGAAGGTGAAATTAATAGTCAGATTCACTTCTATTCGCAGCTTCACCAGGGAGGAAATAACAGTTAAGATCATAGATTCTGGTGGTAAACTGCCTAGGCTTGAATTCTGGCTTTGCCCCATCTCTCTGTGATCCTGAGCAACCCTAGTGTGACTCATCCTTGTCTGTAAAGTGGGGATAAAAATGTCCATCTTGAAGAAATGCTGAATAAATCTAATGAGCTAACATTATAATGCACTTAGACCAGTGGCTGGCCCACAGTGAGTGCTTTAGTAGGACCCTCATTGGTAAAACGCAGACAACAATATATATATTTTCTTTTTTCTTTTTCTTTTTTTTTTTTTTTTTGCCAAGGGAATCCAATTAGAGACGTCAGAGAGAGCACTTCGTAACCAATAGAGTGCTCTCCAGATGGGAGAATGGTGATGATATCTCCCAGATGTGTGGGCCAAACCATCGCCAGCACATCTGCAGGGAGCAAACATCTGGAGGCCTGTCATGCCATCATCTTGGCCATCATCTCGGTCTCTGCTGTCCTGCCCTCCCCACCCCACTCCAGCCACAACTGCCCTGACTCTAGTTCCTTTCTCTACACACCCCTTCTCCCACCCGGGGGCAGCCTGCCAGTTCCAAGGTTGCAGGGAAAAGAATAGCATTCTTCTGTTCTCTGTCCAGTGTGGAAATTCCATCTCTCTGCAGTTTCCATCATGTCAGAGGTGCACTGAGGGTCCATTAAGGCTTCTCATGGAAAGGGGAGCGGGTGTGGAAAGAGGGAAAGGGAATCCCTTTTACTGGGGTTTTTATTAGCACCCCTAGATGAAATCTTTCCATCCAGTCACCAAAGCACTTATTGGGTCATGGTTACTGCTAGAAGGTAATTTTAAAAAATTAAGCCAAGAGCAAAAGAATGCCTCATTGACTCAAATCACACATCCATTGCAATTTTTTTTCCCCAACCATTTTTTCCTCTTTGGTTTCCCCAAACACAACAGTGCCTGGGTTAGTTCTCAAAGTAGTTTTGAATTTAAGGTTGAGGCTGCTTTGCAGGGAGTCCCCAAAGGTAAGTCAGTTTGCTTTAACACATAATTATGTAGCATCAACTTTGTGCCAGGGACTGTACTGGGCTTCAGAAGTGTGGCATGAAGGGAGCACTGCACTATAACTGGAGATGGTACAGGCTTTGGAGCAGATAAGTTACAAAACAGAGCTTTCCAACATGCTGTCAGGACTAACAGAGGCACTCCCTGGTGCTTGAGAATTTCCGAGGAGGGGCCAGGTACCCAGGCTTTGTATAGCCTAAGCCCAGCACAGAACCAAGTACATAGTAGGTCCCCTGTGGGAACATCATGACTAAATGAGTCCTATCTCTCAGGGTTCAAGGACGGCTTTCCACAGAAAACAGTCTTGGATCATGGTTGAATATACATGTCATGGTTCATAGGTTGCAAGAGGCAGCAACAGAGTTTGGCCCAAAGGGAATTCATTAGAATCCTTTGGGGGAAGCTTGGCTCACAGGCTTTAACCTGTTAGGCAAGGGTGGAGAGCGAGACTTGAAAGAATTAGAAAGCCAGGTCACTTCAGGGACTTGGCAGCAAGAAGAAATCAAAAATCTCATCCGGGCTCTCCAGCTCAACAAAATCCAGCTACTCCTGTCTTGTATCACTCTGCTCAAGATTCTGCAGTAAGACTCCCATTCAGGCCATACACAGGTCACATGTCTGCAGTAAGACTCCCATACAGGCCATACGCAGGTCACATGTCTGCAGTAAGACTCCCATTCAGGCCATACGCAGGTCACATGTCTGCAGTAAGACTCCCATTCAGGCCATACGCTGGTCACATGCCTGGTGGTTCTCACACGTTGAGAATACAGCATTACGATGTGAGCTCCTCCAAGACCATACCCAACAGGGCAAAGGCAGTTCTCTGCTTCTTCCCTTTAAAAAGGATCTGGGTATTGCTGAGAAGGGGTAACTGCTGTTGAACAGCCATAAGAGAAACTGCTACTGTCCTCTAAAGTAAGAGTTAGGCAGGAAGCCCAAAAAAAAAAAAAAAAAAAAAAAAAGATGGCAAGAGTGTGCATGATTATGGAAGCAGGATGAACCAAGTTATGGTCTGAAAAAGCGAGGTGTAGGCAGGCAGCTTGACATTAGCTGGGCATGAGACATGAGACAAAAAGGTCTGATGACCAAGATGAGAGCATGACAACGCTTAAACTTGATTCTGCACTGGGCTGTGACTGGGATAATGCAGGAAGCTGCGGAAAAAATGCCATTTTTGCCTGTGTCACTGCTGCTTGGAAATGCTGTGTTGTTTTTGCTTAGCATAAAGGGCAGCAGCGTGTTCTATGACTGTTACATCCCACTGACACTGGGATAAATAGATTAAGCAAGTTCAAATACCATTAATCCAATTACAGATGTGCCGAGCAGGTTCTCAGCTTGGCCCAGCCCCAACTGGAAGTTTCACTTAGAGACTTAAAAGAAACAGGGGCAGGAAATTCTCATCTGCAGCCCATGCCCCAGCCCTCAGTCAACCACAGAAACCCCTGCTGCCCAATAATCATCCTCTGTTCTGTTTTTGTTTGTTGATTTTGTTTTTAGCGCAAGCGCCAACGTCTTATGTAACGGAACAGGAGGTTGGGTGAGAAAATCTTCCTCCCTGAAGTTAGGTTCTGTGGGAACTAAGAGTGATGCCAGGTGTACGGACGAGAGAAAACTAAAGAAGAAACAAACCACGAGTTTTTACTGAGCACTTACTGTGTATCAGGCTCTATGTCCGGCCCCTTTCTTATTTACTTGTAATGCCTTCCTCATAACGTCCCAGGGAGTAGAGGAATCTGGTCATTCCTGTTTTTCTAGTGAGAAAATTGAATTCTGGGTCTGTAAAGTTTCCATGGTTTAGGGGAAGCTGGGATTTGAACTTAATTTCTCTGTCTCCAAAAAACAAAAATATTCATTCTTCAGAATTACTCTATTCCTTAAAAAGTCCTTCTCCAGGAGCAGCGCCTGTGGCCCAAAGGAGTAGGAAGCTGGCCCCATACGCCGGAGGTGGCAGGTTCAAACCCAGCCCCAGCCAAAAACTGAAAAAAAAAAAAATTCCTTCTCCAGGTATTTGGTTCTGAGTAAAAGGGATACAGATCGCACCTTGGTTGCCCCTTGACTCCTCTAAAGATGGAACGCTCACCATAGCCACCTCCCCATACATAGCACCCCTTTATTTGCAGTCTCCCTGAGCAGAGATCCTTTTCTTATCTCTCTTCTCATGAATGCCAACAGAGCAGTCTGCTCCTGCAGCTGCACACCTACTATTGCAATATCTGATGATGGTATTAGGTGCCTGTGTCAGCTAACAGTTTCCTCACGTTAACTGGCAGGCTCTGTTTTCCCCAGTTGGAAAGGCTTGTGGAAATCACCTAGATCTGTGCTTGGCAAACATGCCAGGCATCAAAGCCACCCAGGGAAATTTGCAAAAAATGCAAATTCCCAGGCCTGTCTCAAAGACTTAACACAGTGTGGCCCAGGAGTCTGTATTTCCACTCCCCACCCTCCCAGCCCCAGGTTATTTGGATGTTTGAACCCAATTCTCCAAATAATATTGCACGGGAGATAAAGATCCAAAGAGGGGAAGAAATTTGCTCAAGGCTACACAGTCCATCAGTCATGCCTTTCTTTTCTGATAAGGCAAGGCCAGCCTTGCTGATCACGCAGACAACCTCTCCTAGTGCTTGCCTCGTTTCTGCCCCAGGAAGGCTGTTCTTTGACAGTGGAGTTGAATAGCTTGCAAGTGAGTGAAGCAACTACGTCATCCTTGATCATAAAACCAAGTGAACCGCAGCAACCAGGCTGGTATTTGTGCTGCAAAACCACCTGGGGAGGCTGACCCGACTTGGCACTTGCCTCTATTCTTAAGAAGTAAAGCTTTCTCCCTGTCATTCTCTAGGGCTCAGAGGTCAGGGAAGAGGATGGGCCTGAGGTTACCAGGGGGTGAGGAGTGTGCTGGAGATAAAAATCAAGAAATATTCCACTCTTGGTTCTGCCATCTGCATGACCTTGAAAAAGAAGGTACCTTTTCCTTTCTGGCTCTCAGTCTCTGCCTTCCTACAATGGGAGCCTTGGCCTCTGGAGTGGTGGGGGAACGCTGCTGCTGCGTTTCCATGTCTTAGATCTGCATCTCAGCTCCTTACTACCAGGGTGACTCAAGAAGAATCACCTAACTTCCCTGAACCTTAAGACTTGTTCTGTAAAATGGGGTTGTTCACGGATACAGTGAGGGGTGTGTGGGATGACTACGTGAAAGACTGCAATTAAGGGGCTTAGATCAGACCCTGGCTGTGGAGAGTGTTAACAAAGGGAAATTATTGCCCTGGTTGCTATGGAAATTTGTCATTCTAAATTTGAATCCCCCAGAGACTGGCCTCTCTGACTAAAGGGGAGAACACGAAGGCCTTATATTTGGACCGAGTTTTCTACGTCATATACAGCATTAGCACAAATTTCCTGAGCACCTACCATATGGTTCAATCTACCCTGAGCCCTGGAAACATGAAACATGGCCCTATCTAGGAGCTCACATTATTGGGGGGAACATCTAAAGGGAAAATTAGAACCCAGTGGGTCAAGCAGGAACATTACAGAAATGTGGGGGCTATAAGAATTAAAAGGAGGAGCCCTGTTCTGAAGTTAGGGGTATGGCTAGAGTAGCCTCCCTGGAATAAGAAGTAATACTTCTCTTCCAGAAGTTTGCTTTGTAACCTCGCCATCCTCCACAAATACACTGAATGGTTTTCCTCCTCTTTTTACAATTGTAGAGCCCAAGAGCTCGGAACTCCAAGAGCTTTCAAGCTGAAGGGTTTCTCGGTGAAGTTCTTTCCCAACAAACCTGTTTACAAAGAGACGCTCGGGGCAAGACAGAGGACAGACTAACAGAGTCCTTCAGCCTGTTAGTGTCAGAGCTGGGTCCGGAATCTGAATTCTATTTACCCATTTGGGGTGCTTGCTATTACCTAAACTAGCCACCTCCCAGTCTTCTTGTCTTTTGTGCACACGCACACACACATGCACACACATGCACACACATACACAGGCACACGTGCCTGCTTGTCCAGCAGAGCACACCTGTGGCCCCTCGCCCTCCCCTGCTGCCAACTCTTGTAAAACAGGAAAACAGAACAGCTTGGCTTTGGCTATAACATGTACAAACACATGGAGCAAAGTTTCCAAAGGGAGACAGACAGTGAACGCCTTTCAGGGTCTGGCAGTTTTATGGGCAGAGGCCAATTAAAAAGCACACCCCCACACAAAGCCTGTGGGTTTTGTTTGGCTGTGGCCTTCCCTCCAGGCCCCTCGTACGCTGCGACGATGGTGGGGATTGGAAGGGCACAGTTCTTGAGGGTTCCTGGGCATGTGTGGTACTGCTGGGGGATCCTCTCTCAAGGTCCCCTCATTCTAGGGATCAAGTTCCCTAGAATGACAGTGAATGACATTTAAGCAGGTTCTTCCCAAGCTGGAAGGCCTTTCCAGGCAGCAGGAACAGCACATGCGAAGGTTGAGAGGACACTAAAGAGGGTGTTTTTGAGACTTCTGTGGCCAGGAAATAGGATGCTGAGTATAAGAATAACAATTACCATCTATGTAGTACTTGTCCCATTCTGGGTACTGTTCTGAGTATCCAACATATCCTGATCCATTTACTCCTCTCAAAAACATCATCAGGGGAACTACTATTTCTCCTAATTTGCAGAGGAAAAAAAACCAAAGCATGCCGAGGTTGTCACCTGCCCAGGGATATTAACCTGCCAGCTACCAGTGGTTTGTGTGACTATGACAAGGGTTTGGGTTGTTTCTAGGGCAATTGGCTGGGGACATTGTGTTCCAGAAAAACATGAGAACTGGGGACCCTAGGTCTCCATGCTCTGCTCCAGCCTCACTGAGACCTTGACCTCTCTAGACAGGCCAAATAGAGACAATCATTCTCCCACTGCAACCTCAAAGGGAGGTACTAAAATAAAAGGGAAAGAGAAGTGAAAAATGTCCTTTGTTTGGGAGTCGTCCTCTAATATAATCACTCAGGTCCGTGACATACAGATCTTCCCCAGAGTGGTGGGGGCACCAGGTGAACTCAGGGCCCACAGACGGCGAACAGCTTGCTCAAGGTCATGCAGCAGCTCTATACCACAGGGGCAAGACTAGAAGCCAGAGCACTCTACCTCAGAGTATAGTAATATACTTCCATTTCACCTAGTATGACAACTTTATTACAGAGTATAGTAATAAAAATTCAGTGCTCAGATGAAATCTGGACTGAAATTTGGTTCCGCCACATACTAGATGCCTGAGACCAGGAAGCTTCCTAAGTTCTCTGAAGCGCATTCTTTCATCTACAAAATGAAGATGCTAATTCATCGCAGAGTGGTGAAGAGGACATAAAATAATACTTCTGTAAAGAATGTGACAGACGACAAGCAACACATCAGTGAAGTGATGAGGATGAGGATAGCGATGATGAAGAGGAGGGAGGGGGACAGGATGGACGTCAGCACTCTTTCCATGAGGCTTGGTACTGCAGGCTTTCACAAAATTCTGTGTGACTTACACCAGCCTCTCAGTATGTTCACACACCTGTAGTGGGAAGTCATAGCACATTTGTGCATAATTACAGCCAGGTCCAAGAATGGCTCCCACATAAAGCTAAATCATATCCTTGGCTCCCTGATGTTCCAACTATTGTACGTGCATGAGGCAAATCACACCTTTTCCATTCACGATCCATCCAACCCATGCGATTCATCATCCTCTTCATGCCCCAGCTGGTGCTGCCCAGTCTAACGCTCAGGAACCAGTGGAGAAGAGAAAACTCACGTCTCGGTCAGCAAGTCCTGTCAAGTTGACTTCTTCAACAGCTCCCAGATCCAACCTCGGCACTGCCATGGCCCTCGTTCAGGTTTCCTCGTCTCCCTTCTAAGCAGAACGAAGGTGAGTAAATGGGAGATTGGGAGAAGGGAGACTGTCTAGTTGCCTAGTTGCCTTGACGCTGATTCTCCCGTTCTCTTGACTCATTCTCTGTAACCAGAGGGTCTTTTCAAACTGCCTATCTGCTTTCAATACAGTGCCTTACAACGAATGGACAAGGGGGTCTGGCTCTGACAACCTCTCCGAACACATCTTCCCTCTCTCTACTCACACCAGTAGCTCACCAGCCCTCACACATGGAACACTTTTTCACTGCTATTATGGGCCTGGCTCTGTGCCCATCATGTCCTGTCTCTGTTCCTCAACTTACTAAACTCTAATATATCTTTTGACTTTGAAGGATATCCTGAAGGTGACCTGACTTCTAAAGGCAGAGTCCAGACTGGGCATGGTGGCTCATGCCTGTAATTCTAGCACTCTGGGAAGCCAAGGCTGATGGATTGCCTGAGCTCAGGAGTTCAAGATCAGCCTGAGTAAAAGTGAGACTCTGTCTCTAAAAAAAAAGACATTCTGGAAGGTGCCTGTGATCCTAGCTACTTGAAAGGCTGAGCAAAAGATCTCTCCAGCCCAAGGGTTTGAGGTTTCTGTGAGCTATGATGCCACGGTACTTTCTACCTAGGGCTACAGACTGAGACTCTGTCTCAAAAATAAACAAATAAATAATAAATGAATACATAAATGAAATACAATAAGATAAAAAACAGAGGCAGAGTCTATTTCACCTATTTTGTTTTATGTAAATAAGTCATTATAATAAGTATTAAGTGCTGCTTTTGTTTCCAAACATCCAATGGCTTTATATACATCATCTTTTGAGGTAGTGTATTGACCCCTTTTCACGGATGAAGAAAGTGAGATTTATAGAGGTTAAGTTAACCCCAGTTTAACTGAGCCTCTTAATTAGCCACACCCGCTCAATTTGCCTTCCACATTTCTTTGTGTTTAGCCCCCTTCCCTGAAAATTGCACACCCAAGGTATTTATTAATTATTTATTTGAGACAGAGTCTTGCTCTGTTGCCCTAGGTAGAGTGCCATGGCATTATCATAGCTCACAGCAACCTCAAACTCCTAAGTTCAAGAGATCCTCTCTGCCTCAGCCTTTCCAGTTGCCGGGACTACAGGTTATCTACCATGACGCCTGGTTAGTTTTTCTATTTTTAGTAGAGAAGGGGGTCTCGATCTTGCTCAGGCTGGTCTTCAACTCCTGAACTCAAGCAATCTACCCTCCTTGGCCTCCTAGAGTATTGGAATTATAGGCTTGAGCCACCATGCTTTGCCCACAGCCAAAACTTAAACCCAGATTGGCTTGACTCCAAAGTATCTGATTTTATTACACTCTGGTTAGTTAGCTAAATTCTGGGAGTTCCTTAAGGGCAGGAGCTGGATCCTGTTTCTCTCAGTACCTCAAACCTGGAAATCAGTGTTTAAGTATTGGTTGGAAGTCAGACATACCTTTTCATTTAAGGGAAGCCTTGTACCCCTCTGCTCAAGGAGGCAGTAAGCACAGTGCTCACCAGTTAGAGTTTATCTTCCCACAATTAGATCATCCCCACATTTAGTATTTCAACATCATCACTCACCAGCTATAGGAATAGGACAGGTTGGTCAGTCTGCCTAAACCTCAGTTTCTTTGATTATAAAATGAGAATCACTGGCTCGGTGCCCGTAGCTCAATGGTTAGGGTGGTGCTGGCCACATATACCCAGGCCGGCAGGTTTGACCCTAGCCCAGGCCTGCTAAACAACAATGACAACTACAACAAGAAAATAGCTGGGCGTTGTGGCAGGCGCCTATATTCCCAGCTACTTGGGAAGTTGAGAATTGCCTTAAGCCCAAGAGTTTGAGGTTGCTGTGAGCTGTGATGCCATAGCGCTCTAACAGCATGCTACCCAGGGCAACAAAGTGAGACTCGGTCTCAAAAAAAAAGAGGAGAGAGAGAATCACAATAGTATGTGGCTAGTGTTTTGCACACTGATAAATGAAATATGTGTAGCCATTGATGCCGGGAGGATTCCCTAAATGGCAGTTATTAGCAGCTGCCTGGGCAGCACACTCCTTACTGTGAAGCCGGTCATACGGAAGGAGGGGGTCATCCAGGGGCAATTTCCTGACCCCTAACACACTTCTGTCTGTCCACAAGTCCTTTACATGATGGTGGAGACCACATGAGAAGTCCCGTCCTTGCCAGCATTTTGTGGCATGAGCCCCCCTAACATTTTCATGGGAGCACCTGAATCGGAGGCCAGGGCATCATAGCCAGCCGCTTCACTTGCACTTGAAGAATTTTTTTTTTCTTTTTCCAATGAAGCATCATAACAAATATTGTTCTGACCTCCTTTCCAGCCATGGCAGAGTATGTGTGCACATGCACATACTCACACACACACATATCTCACCAGGCTTCTGCCTTCCTACTTTTGAGAACTTTCTAAAGGCTGGGAAGGTAACAGATTCCAGAGTGTCAGGAAAAGGGAGTTGAAATCAGAGCAGGGGGATGAATGGGAGAAGAAGTTGGGGGCAGCCTGAATGTGTACATTCTCAAGGGCCACAGTTGTCAGTGAGCGCCTCAGAGAAAATCACATATTCCTCTATGTCGCTCTTGCTGCTGTGTTCATTTCCACCACTGTGAAATTTTTGAAATTTTTGATACTAGAGTAGAACCTCCATTGTTGACCACCTCTTTACCTTGACCACTTCCTTAAGCTGACCTAATTTTCATAGACCAGACATGCATCACATGTATGTATCAGTACAGTAGGTCTAGTTCCATATGCTGACCACCTCCATATGCTGACCAGTTTGTTATAGTCCCTCGGGTAGTTGTCTTATGGAGGTTCTACTATATTTACAATGTGTATATTTCACAGAGCTATGGTCATTAATTCCTTCTCTTAATCAGAATTCTCTAGGCCATTCCTAGATGAATTTTTCCAGTCATCTGCCTAAGACTTAGTATTATGCACATTGTCTTTGTTAGAAGTTAAAAAAAAACAACCCTACTACATATTTCATTGATGTATATTACCACCTATTTCACTTGGTCAATGCAATAACTCATAAGGTGGGATTTGACCCCGTCATTGACCCTGTTTTGTTGATGAGAAAACTCAGATTCAAAGTCAAGTTACTCACCAAAGGGCAATAACTGGAGAAGAGCAGTGGAGTCAGATTCAGACTTAATCAGGCTCAGAGCACTGCCCGGCTCACAGAGTGGTTTAATGTTCTACAACCATTGACCTGAATCTTTTCTCAGGTTGGGTCAGGACAATGGAAAGCCACAGTACTCTGATAGCTTAGCCTAGGACTGAGGGTTTAGGAAAGGGATATACAGGAGAGGAAGTTAGAAACTCCATACTTGTGCAAACATAAACCCAGTGATGATAAAACATGTTAAGAGAATGTCTTGGAGCTTAGATTGTTGGAGGCGGAGAAGCTCGTCAGGCACCTAAGTTGGAAGAATCCCTTTCTGCTTTGTTTCCCTTACATTGCCCATTTTCCCCATGTGAATCTGAGTCCTAGGGGAAAAGGTCCCAATATGCAAGTGTTCAGGAAGTGGACTGTTGATCTCATCAGCACTCACCAAACTAGGAAGGAGGCATACTTTTATCTGCTTACCTTTAATATTATTCATTGTCATTCCCTCTTTTGAATGCCAACAGCCTTTTGTGGGTGTCATCTTTACATTATGATACACCTGACCCACATCCTATTTCCTCTAGGTGGCTAAATAATCCTGGCTGATACCAGGGTGTTAAGAATTTATAATACCTCTTTGTACTCATTATCCGCTTAGGGAACACAATGGAAGCAGTACAATTGCCATTTAAAAGGAGATTTCAATTATACCTCAATAAAGCTGTTTTAAAAATAGCTGAATAAAAGGAGATTCCAATGCTGGAATGTCTCCCCCATGACCACAAGATCCAAGCTGCCATCACCTCCTGTCTGGAAAATGTCAATGGCCACCCATCTCTTTGAGGCTTTCTCCAATCCACCCTTCACCCTGAGCTAGAGTGATTTTTCTTAAAGAGCAAGCTATTTTAGTCATTTGTTACATTTCTGTAGTGGCTCCTGGCTACTTCCAAATACCATCAAAAGTTTTGTCCAAATCTTCCAATGCCCTGCCAAGCTTCCAGCCCACCAACTTCCTACCTTGATCCCTATTCTTAATGAAAGTGCTTACAGAACTTGAGCTTTCCTCTGGGCTTTTGTTCATACCATCCCCTTTGGCTAGACTAGAGCAAATCCCATCCACTCATCTGTCTGGCTTATTCCTCCTCCTCCTTTGGGCTTAAGCATCACTGTTCCAAGGAAGCATTTCAGGACACCTCCAATGAGTGTCATGACCTAACAATGAATGTACCATTATTCTATCCTTTAACCTTCATTCTTCTCCGTATCACAGCCTGGAATCACTAGATGGCTTCTCTACAATTTCCACTGGGCCATAAGTTCCCTGAGGGAAAGAAGCTTCACTTTCTTTGCATGGCCTGTGCCTGGCACATAATAGAAACTCAATGAATATTTGTTGAGGTCCCCCCTCCCAAGACAACTGGTAAGAAATACCACCCAAACAGAAGAGAGACAACAGGGAGTTTTAATGCATGTAAAGTCCTGCAGGGACCTGGGCAGACCCATAGGTAGCAGGAAGAGGCAGGGGTCCTGCAAACTCAATAATGTCCGGGGAGAAAGAAGAGAAGTCCTTAAAGACCCAAGCTTCCCCGCTGCAACAATCCTCAGGGCTTCCTTCCTGATGCTGAAGAGGCAAAGCTGTCTCTCCACAGGTCTCCTCCCGGGGTCCATGGCAGGAAGGAAGCTGAGTGTGGCAGGAGGGAGGAAGAAGAGGAAAGGCCGCTTGGTCTCCACTTGAAAGCTCCTGCCTTGGGATTGACCGCCATCCATAAGAAAAGGCTCAAAAAGGAGAGACTTTTGATAGACTCAAATAATATCTTAGAAAAAATAAAAGATAGAGAAAAATGAATAAATTCCATTGGTTACAAAGTTCTCAGTCTGCTATCCACAGGAGAAACAGTTTGCTTTAGCCTTGCTGGCAAGCGTCATCTGCCAGGCCCGTCCTCAGCTGTCCCCCAGCCCACCCAGGCCCCAGGATCCACACGAATGCTGCTCCCCTCCCACGGAGAGTCTCTGTGCTCATGGAGGGAGGCAACCTCCCTCACCGGCCCTTGGACTCCCCGTACGTGTTTCGGGCCATGGACACCATCTTCTCCTCACACGTGATTTTGGTGTCCTTGAGGATGCTGTACCACACCATGCCTGCAGGTCGGACCTCCTCGCTGCGGCAGAAAAGATAGGGCACCGTGTCCACCCGGCTCTGGATGTAAGCGCTTCGCAGGAGGCTGGAGCAGTGGCTGCTCACCCTCTCCAGCCGCCGCAGGATCAGGTGGGCCTTCCTGAAAGGAAAGACGAGACAGCAAGGATTCAGCAAGAAGCCCAGGTGGAGGGGCAGGCCTTGGAGGTGGTGAATAAAGGTCACGAAACCAAGGAGAACTCCTCTTTCCAAGAGTTTCCTCTATTCCTAACCTGAGTGAGGCCTTTCAAAGGGCTATTCAAAAATTACCTTAGAACCTGTCCACTTTAATTGTGCCATGTGTAAAAAAGAGAAAGAGAGGTACAAACTTAGACTTTGCATTTTTACTTCTAGGATCTAGGAAGCCCAGGAATTAGAAGATCATCAGCCTTGGATCTCTGATCACATAGAAATTATTATAACAAAGATAAAAACAACAGTAATAACCAAAATCTGTTGACACTTACCATGTGCTCCCTCGCCACTAGGTATGCACTTTACTCACAATTTAAAAACTGTATTTAAGGCCTCTTTGCATACATGTCAGGTGATGGAAGCCCGCTCCCTGTCTATGGTAAATTTATCCTGCTTTGTAAGCTTTCTTACTCCGTAAGCCTGTACTTCTCTTCCTCAACAAGCTTCGTTTCATGCTTCCTTAAAAAAAAATTGTATTTAGTCTTCACATTGATTCTGAATGTATTATTCTTTCCATCCCCATTCAATGGATGAAGTGACCAAGCAAGGCTCAGAGTAGTGACATGACATGACAGGGTCAAATACCAAGCTGAGGGCGGCACCTGTGGCTCAAAGGAGTAGGGCCCCAGCCCCCCATATACCGGAGGTGGCAGGTTCAAACCCAGCCCTGGCCAAAAGTTGCAAAAAAAAAATAAAAATAAAATAAAACCAAGCTGACCACTGAAGTCAGGTATTCAGATCCAGGCTTGAACATCCACAGAGGCCCTCTTCAACTGCCTGCTTTCTGGCTCCAATAATTCTCTTATACTCTCTTCTCCCAGGAGGGAAATTTGGAAATCTTGCCCCCCTGTGATTATCTTCCATGAATGCCTAAATATAAATGTCCTCAAATCAGAACTTCTCTGTATTTCATTTTGTTCCCCCAAATCAGAACTTCTCGGTATCTCTAAGAAAGTGATGACGGGCTCATCCTCATAAGTTGAGTATGAGAAATTCCCAATGTGTGGTGCAGAGGAAGCTTCCAATAATTGATAGCTAATATTATAAAGCATTATTATAAGGATGTCTCGGAATCAAGGTCTGTTGAACACGAGTCTTAGAGAGAACCGTTCTGTACTCTGGTGGTCATTAGGAGGACCTTATCCAGAGCTCTAGATCCAGCACCAGAGGGAAACTAGGAGAGATCTGAAGGCTGCACAAAGCTCGGGAGAATCTTTGAGATCACGTAGTTTTTCAACATTTTGGGCTGGATAATTTTTTGTTGTGGGAATAATCATGCAGGGTAATTAGTAGCATTTTAGAGACTCAACCCACCACCAACAGTGCCTCTGTCTCAGTCATGACAATCAAATTGTCTCCAGACAGTGCTAGATACCCACTGGTCAGGGGGATCACCCCAGTTGAGAACCACTGACCTAGTCCGATCTGCTTTTATAAAAAATGTTGAAACTGAGGCTCAGAGTAGGAATGGAACATCCTTTTCTCAGGTCATACTACAAGTCGGCTTCAGTGTCCGGGTGTTTATCTCCAAGTGGAACCCACTTTTCCCCCCATTCCAGCATCTTCAAGATGCCCAGGCATCCTGGCAGGCTCCCCGAGAGGCTCTTTCTCCTGCTGTCCTCTCCATGCCCCTCTGAAGGAGTTTTACAACAACAGACCCCACAAATGGGAGACTGTGTTAGGCACCTGCATGGCAGCTGGAAAAGGCCCAGGCTTATGTGTGTACATTTTGTGGGCGCAATTTATGAGGTGCCTTTCAAAAAGTCCTCTTTGTATAGTTCACCACTTGGGTGGAATATTTCCCGAAGTGCCAAGAATTCATCACTTCATAATCACACCCTCTCCATAGTCCTCTCTCCTCTCCGGCAAGTCCCGTCCCCCCCCTCCCCCCAAGAGGAGGCTGGAGAGTTTCTTTTTCAGCCCTCCTCATTTGAGTTCTTGCTTTACCCCATAATAACTCTATGGCTTTGGGAAATTTCCTCAAACACCTCCAAACCCATTTCTTTATCTGAAAATGGGGCTGTGGTGAAGGTGAAGGAAACAAAGCGACCCATTGCTCATTTACTGAGCACATACTGTATGGTGAAACTTCTGATTCAGTGGCAAGGACAAACAGGTGGAGATTATAAGAAAGTGACAGGAACTTGATAGAGCTGTGTGAGGAAGGAGGGAGGTGCTTAGTAGGACTGGAGGCTTCCTAGTGGAAGGGGAATCTTGTGTTGAGCCTCCTAAATGAATAGGAGTTAAATTAAAAAGGGGGGGACAAAAGCATAATAGGCAGCACAGGTGAAGGTGTAGAGATAAATGATTGCAGAGATGTTCTCAAAATTTATGGCTGGAATACAGGGTCTATGGGGGACACAGTTCAAAACTGGAGGAGTCAGCAGGAGCCGGACCACTGGAGCATGAGACGGGGGCATTGGTTGTATGGAGTAAAGGCGACTGTTCAAGTTCAAATCCATTGCAACTCAGCCATTGACTAGCTGTGTGAGATTGAGTGAATTGCTTCATTATTTTTGTCTGTTTTCTTGCCTTATCCATAAAATGATAACAATGACTGTATCTACCACAAAGTGCTGTTTTAAAAATAACGAAAGATGCCAAGTGTGGTAGCACATGGCTGTGATCCCGGCACTTCAGAAGCTCAAGGTGAGAGGATTGCTTGATGCCAGGAATTCAAGACCAGCCTTGGGCAACATAGCAAGATTCTGTCTCTACAAATACACTTAAAAAAAAAAAAATTAGCTGGGTGTGGTCATGGGTGCCTATCGTCTTAGCTACTTGAGAGGCTGAGGCAGGAAGATCACTTGAGCCTGGGAGTTTGAGGCTGCAATGGGGTATGATTGAGACTTTGGACTTCAGCCTGGGCAACAGGACCTGACACTCTCTCTAAAAATAAATAAAAATAAAATTAACAAAATATTATTATCTATAATAATTCCTTGATAAATGTTATCTATGATTATTATTTCAAGGGTAAGTCCTCATATAATGAAAGATTTCAGAAAGCAAAGTCACAGGTTTGGAACTGAACTTTTAAAAGGTATTTCTAGTTGCCTTGAGGAGAAATAAGTGGAGGGAAGCAAAGCTGGCAGCAATAAACCTGTAAAGTGCGCATCCAGGTGTTAACTGTTTCCCATCACTGTACTTAGGGACACCAGCTGGTGTCAGATGGAGAGGAGAGCAGGGGAGGCCAGCAGGAGAGGGAGCGGCCCCCAGGTCACCTCCCAGCATCCTAGGCATCTAGAAGATGCTGGAATGTAGAGAAAGTGGGTTCTGCTAGAGACCATCCCTGTACGAGTAAAAAAGCTGTTTATTCTGTTTCCTCATCTATGAAAAGGGAATATAGCCCACCTCAGAAGGATTAAGCAAGTAAAGGCATGTAAAACTGTTTGGCGCATATTAAGGACCTGATTCATATTATAAAATATCATCTTCACCACCACCACCATCATCGTCATCTTCATTATGTTATTATATGTCCTTTGTGTACCAGGCTCTGGGGATAGATATGACAAGTTTAAGCCTTAAGGGTCTTTTATAAGTCAGTGACAGGAGACAGAAATACCAATAGCCACTAACTCAGGGGCAGAGTGCTGGGTTGGAGAATGTGTAGGGTAATGCAAATATGTGAGATGGCCTCAAAGCATCAGTTTGGGGGTTCAGAGAAATCTCAGCGGGTGTAGCACCTGAGCTCGGTCTTCAATGATGAAACAACTTTTTCAGGTCGAGGAGAAGGTAGAGGTAATACCCCAGCCCAAGTGAGACATAAGAGAGCACAGACCACCAGTTGTTTGCAATGGCCAGTGCAGAGAATGGGAGGGAGACCAGGGAGCTTGGCAGAGATCAGAGCATCCAGGCTTCTCTGAGCCTGCTCAGGTATTTGGGTTTTATTCTTCGGGCACTGAAGAGTCATCACCTTCACAAAAATAAGTAATAAATATAAAATGAGTTTGGAAAAGACAGTTCCTCCAACACATCCCAGTGTGATTATTCCTTCAAAGGCCCAGCCACTTCCTCAGAGAGACTCTTGGAGTTCAACTGGACAAAGCCTCCTTTTGTATGGATGGGAAAATTGAGATTAGGAGTGAGAAAATGATTTGCCTTAAAGAAACACCTTAAGCCAATAACAATGGCAAAGCAAACACCAGGGTTCCTGATCCATAGAGTCAAGATGAAGAATTTGGCTCTGGAGTCCCTGAGTCAAATCTGAGCCTATAACTTACAGCTATGTGATTTGGTACTAACTCTTAGTCACCACATCAGTAAAATGGGGACAATAACAGTGTTGTCCGGGGGATGAGATATATGGATAATTTGATTAGCTCTAAGTAAATGTTGGCCATGATTCAAAATAACATACTATAGTAGAAAGGACAGAGGCATTAGAGCCCATTACGGAAAGTCACTTGACCTCTTTGCCTGTTTTCTCATATGTAAAATTTAATTTGTAGGGCTATTGTTAGGATGACATGTAATGACTGCCATAGGCATCCGGGACTTTGTCCCTAACAGGTATTAAACCGATGTTTGCACTTACAGAACAGAGACAGGAAAATTTAGAAGAAGCCAGAGAGAGAAGGATTGGAGGGACTCAAAGGCTGGAGAGGAGGCAGGGGAATGAGAGAGACCAAAGGCAAAGGGGCTGGGTAATACATTGTAGGCAGTGGGGATCCATAAATCAAAGGCCAGGCATGCTTCAAGTTTTCCCTGAGGAGAAATCACAGGTCAGGGAGACCACTTTTCTCAAACACCGGAAATGAAATCTTCCTCACTGGAGATAGGACCCAGGCCTGCTGGAATAGGAAGCAAGAGGCGAAGAAAGGACACCACACAGTAATTTATTGTTGTATCAGCAGGCAAGATCAAGTCAGGGATTGCTTGTGAAGGAATCAGGGGCTAGAACCAGACGCCACTTGGCTGGGAATTGCAGAACCCTCAACCAACCATTCTACTCCCAGCACTAACCAATCAGAGCTGTTGACCCAGTTATTAGACAGGGACTCCATTTCTAAGGGGGCCCTGAAATGGAGAGAAAAGAAGAGAGGCAGTAAGCCAAAGTTCCCATTGGCTTCCTTCTCTCTCTCAGCTCCCTGCCTCTGTGGATTGAGCTTAAATGTCTCTGTGTTACCTGATTCTAAGCTTACTGAGAATCAAGAGTATGACGTGGTTACAAAAACTTGGAACACAACCTTTAGAAGTGGAGAGGACAGAGATTAAGGGAAGTAGTGACTTCTTCATACCATCCTCATCAGGCCATCTGCTATACGGGGCATATGTAAACTGGCCAGATCCTGATGCTGAGGAGCATCTCAGAAGGAAGCTTCCACACTAACAGCAGGAGTGGAGTGTGTCCATAGCAGAGAGGACTTAGGCAAATAGTTATTTTTTCCTAACAACTGAATTCGGGGACAAAAATCTGAGAGTCAGAGATGACAGTGGCTATAACTAATCGAGTATCCACAGTACTGATGTGACATCATTTAAATTTAATCCCCACCACAATTTTGCAGTATATACTTTATTCCTAGTCTACAGGTGGTAAAAGGGAGCCTTGTGTTTTGAAAAGGGTGACAGTGTGACAGCATGGGGTCTCAGATCTCTGCTACGGGGCACCCAAGTATCATTGACAAAGCCACCCTAAAATGAACAGAAGGCATATGTGGCTCAATGTAATTAAAAGTTTAAAACTGGATTCCTCTAAATATAGAATGGGTTTTTCTACATGGTAGTGGGTTCCCCATCACTGAAAGGATTAGCTAGCAGTGTGAATTGAAGTAGATGTTTGTTGTTGGTTGGTCCACTGATTGGCTGGTTGTTTTTAATCCAAAAGGCATGGGAGACTGGTTCATAGACTAGTACCATGTGATGAGCAGTTCACAACAGTATTTGCTGCGACTCATAGATTAGTACCATGTGATGAGCAGTTCACAACAGTATTTGCTGTGAGACAATTGCCAAAGCATCGAATTCCTGAGGTGAGAGGTACACTTTTGATGAGGTTCTAGTCATGTTTCAAAACCATCCTGAAATTTCATCTTTGGGAAGACTTGCAGACCTTTCCAGCTATCGTAATTAAGTTTTCCCTTTTGCTGCTGAAGCACTTTATTTCTCTCTTGAGATCCACACTATGTTGTCTTAGTTGTGTACATATCCTGGAATACAGTGTGTCATACTGAACAAGACACAGGTTTGACATCAGAAGACAATATTTTGAAGTTGGGCTCTGACACTAGCTGTATATGAGTTTCAACAAATTGTGTAACTCCACTGACTCTTTGCTGCTTCATTTTCAAAATCTATTCAGCAGATAAAATAAGATGTAAATGACTGGGCCCATGATAGGTGTTCAACTAATATTTCCCACCTGCTTATTGAGCAGTGTACACTTCCTTTGATGTCCATCTCCTGATTGTGCAAGAAGAAGACATTAATACATGCAGATTGACTAGGATTGATTAAATTTTCAGTCCTGAGCTTTCAAAATATAGCAACTCTCTAGCATGGGTTAATACAGAGAATGAAATGGCACACAGCTTCATGTGGACCTAACAAAATAATCAGGCAAGTGGGCAAAAGGTTTATATTCACTTTTTTTTTATAATAGTGAATAAATTGGAAGAAATCTAGTTGGTCTTTAATAGAGACCTAGACTAGGCCAGGTGCTGTGGTTCACATCTGCAATCCCAGCTCTTTGGGAGGCTAAGGCAGGAGGATCACTTGAAGCCAGCAGTTTGAGACCAGCCTAGGCAACAGAGCAAGAGCCTTTCTCTACAAATAAATGATAATAATAACCACAACAAAATGGCTGTGAGTGGTGGTATGCACCTGTCGTCTTAGCTACTAGGGAGTCTGAGGTGGAGGATCACTCAAGCCCAGGAGCTAGAGGTTACAAAGAGGTATGACTGTACCTGCACAACAGAATGAGGGGGAAAAAAGAAAAGAAAAGAAAGAAAAAGAGAACTAGACTAATGTGTGAAACTTTCATCTATTTGAATTGCCAAAGAGATCATCAAAAAGACAAAACATTTACATATGCATCCATGGGGGAAAAAACTTGTATAGCATATGTTAAATGGAAGTAGGCAGACAACAGAACATAGAATATATATATATTTGTTAAACATAGCAGAGATGACGAAAATGGAGATGTATTTGTAGACACAGACAAATCCTTAAGCTTGTATCTGTTTCCCTATTTTCATGCATATTCTTACCCATATCCATATCTATACATGGAAAGATATATATATATATATATATATATATAATGTTAATGTAATCTCTTGGGTACGGTTCAGGTAGGGGTTCAGAGACACAAAATTTTCACTGTCTATTTTACATACTTCTATATCATTTGGATATTTAGAATGAGCAAGAATTATTTTGGAATAAAATACAATGAAGATATTTCCATTTTGAAAACATGAATATAAATACACACATTTTAAAGCTGCTGTGTGTGATGCATTTGTGCAATGAAACCATGATTTTATGGCTTCTCCATAGTTCAGCAGGGTTGCTTTCAGAATCAACCTGCATCAAATGGAGCCTCAGATCACCCCTACGAAACAGAAAATGGGAAGCTCAGGTACTGCCGCTAGATGTGTATCTTCAACACCAGGTTTGATGTGGGATCTGCAAGGCGACTGTGAAAATGTTTGCCTCTGGCCTCCTCTTTTCCTCATTCCCTCACAAGAAATGATGAGACTGTGCAAAAAAAATCATTCCTGACTGACGGTGAGAATGCCTGAGTCTCTCAACAAACCCCAAACTATTTCAGTTGGAGGTGATAGGAGCTTCCAGATAATAACCAACTTAGCTACACTATCAGTGGGAAAACAGATCCATGGGACACATATTCAAAATCATAGTGCACTTTGTTAGTATTTCTCCATTCTGATAGCTCCAATTCTGAGAGATGCTATCACTTTAATAGTAGTCTTTCAAGAAAAGAATACCACACTTAGGTGTTCATCCACTGTGAATAATCCATCTTGATTGTTAGAAAAGTCAAAGTACGCAGGCAAAAATTAAAAGTGCACCTGAGATTATGAAAATGTGACCTAAGCTTAAGTCTGCTCTTGTTCCCAATATCTTAAAATTATTAAGAGTGTTAATTGGATATATTAAGAAAGAATTAATGCAGTCTTGGAAGAATGTACAATGAACGACATCCCACATTTGCTTATTGTCACTAAGACCAGCAATGGATGTGTCAGCTCTTTTCAGATATCTTGCTAGGTGAGAAAGATCCCAGGCTGAACCTACACAGGGATAATTTCTAGGATCTATTAGCAATGTCTGCCATAGAAGCAAGAGGGGCCGACATCATAAATAATACCATTCCTGGTCTAAATAGATCAATTTCATTGAGATAAAATGAAAGTGCTTTCTTCAAGTGCTTGCTCTCTTCTATTGATGCGAAAGTATAGAGAAGCCCAAGTATGGTTAAGGATGTTCTGACCAGAGAAAATTCTGGTCACTTATGACCTCAGTTTTGCAAGTCTCCTCCTAATAGGAACCTTGTGGCCGGGACAGCTGGTATCAGCAGGTCTTCTTTGAGCAGCTGTTTGCAGTAACCTGTAGTTGTCATGAGAACCAGGCTCTGGAGGACACTGGCCTGACAGATTTATTAGGCAGAGGTAAGAGAAACCCTTTTGTCACTGGATCTCATGGGAGCATATGACCACACATCTAGGCAGGAAGTGAAGACATTTTGGGGTCTGGTGACTATAAAGGCCGAGAGAATCCTAATATGGCTTATCCCATGATACCAGTCCTCCGCGTGTTCTTGGGAAAAGCTCTTAGCACTCTAGCCAACCAGGGTCCTCAAGAAACAGGATGTGCTGGGCTAGAGGTGAAATGACACCCATCGTGTGCCTGTTTTCTGGTCTCTGTGACCTTCAAGGGCTTTCTAGTTCCTTGGCTTCCCAGCTAGAAGGGACTTGGGAGTTCAGCCATTTTATGTCGTAAATGAGGTCCAGAATGGGAACGGAATTTGTCCAAGGTCACACAGCAAGTAAATGACAAAGGTAGGATATGAGCCCCAGGCTCCTGACTTGGAGAAACATCTCACTCTCCATCTTTCCACTTTGGTCTTTTGCACCCTTGCCGACCCTTGAGAGCCATTGCAAATGCACCAAAATCCCCCCCTCTGCTTAAAACTTTTATGTGGCTTCTGGGAGGAAGAACAAACAGAACTCACAGAGCCATCATGATCTGTCCCTTGCTAAACAATCTGGCCTTGTTTTGCTTTCCCTTTTCCCTCTCACCTTGAACCCTCTCCTCCAATAAGATTTTATACTTTTACACTTGCTGACTGAAATATACTCGCTTACACCACACTCCTTCATCTTTGCACTGGTTATTCCTTCTGATGAGAGCACTCTCTCCCTTCCCCCTGAAGGACCCCAGCTCATTCCTTGGTTCTAAGCACAACCTTCTCTTTCTTGCTCAGGGGATCGTCTTTTGAGTTTCGGGTCTGAGTTAGCTGCTCCATGGATCTGCATCTGGAAGCTTGTCATTTCAAGTGTGCTTTTTGGACCAGCAACAATGGCATCACTTGAAAGCTTGTTAGGTATGCAGAATCTCAAATCTAACCCAGACTGCTGAATCAATTTCAGCTTTAACAAGATCCTCAGGTGATTTTCCGGCACATTAAAGTTTGAGAAGCAGTATTCTGAAGCACCCTTCCACGCACATGCACCTTGTGATATGTCCACTGCAACTGCCTACCAACCAAGCTTTTCCTCATTCTATGCAAGATCTGTCTTCTTCATGTTTTTATTTCCAGCCCTTAGCACAGGGCCTGGCACATAATTAGCACATTAAGTGAATCAATATATCAATTGATTAATGAAGTGAGATCTCTTCAAGTCCTTTAATATTTGTATTTAGAATGTTAGAACACGTTAGAGTTTCCAGAATTCAATTATTCCCAACCATGATTACAGACCCTTAAGAGCTCAGAGAGACTGAAGAGACACTTGGGATTGGGTGGGGTGAAGGGGTGTAGAGTAGGAGACATAGAAGGTGGGGTTCCAGGCCACCCACTCGAGCTCCTGCCAGAAAACTCTGTAGTCATCTGGCCCACACATCTACTCATCCCATTATTCATTTATTCAGCAAGTAATTATTTAGCACCTACTTATAAGCATGAATAGGACCTAAGGGATCACTAACTATATATAACCTACATTGTGGTCAGGAAGAGAGATAATACATAGTAAACACATGAACAATATAAGATACTAAAACTAGTAAGTATAAGGAAGAAAAACACAATGGCATGATAGAGAGAATGGGAAGAAATTTTAGAGAACTCTCAGAGGAGGTAGCATTCTGACTATGACTTGGGGTTCTGTATAAGATTTATTTAGGAAAAAAGTCTACTAATTAAAAAGAAAAGCACTGTATCGTTTATACTGATCATTTCCTAGACGAAGAGACTGAGGGTCAGAAAGGGGCGGAGCCCAAGACTGCACAGGAAGCTTATTAGATAGATGTGAGTGCAGGTCCCCCAAATCCTTCAGAGAGGCCAATGTGGGAGGTTGGGAGTAATCTCAGATCCCCTTCGAGACTAGAAAGACCAAGAGGGAGGAATCTGGGTGACACAGACTAGAAAGACCAAGAGGGAGGAATCTGGGTGACACAAGCGGGGGGTTGGCTGACAGAGGCTGGTGACTAGCTGGCTGGCTGGAGGTTAGCAGCTTATCACAGCCCATTACCAAGCAGGCTGCCCTGCCTCTGTGGGCGGCCAGGCGGCCAGGGGGCCTTTCCAGGAGATTTACATCCTAGAGGGTCATAAAGGATCCCAGCAGGTTGTAAAGACAAAGTCAGGAGTGGAGCTCTGGCTCAGCTTCCACCTAAACTCCCTGAGCCTTGTGGGAAAGCCCAATAAAGTGGAATGCCTTTCTCTTTCTCCAGGCAAGATGGCAGCTGAGATGACTCACGGGCAGCTTTCATCTGGGCTTTGTGCTTCTGCCTGCCAGTCTGCCCTCCTTTAGCTTTTATCTAAAGAACCATCCTTTCATGTGAAAGGGAGAAAGTTAAAGCCCAGGACCCAACAGAACTGATAAGGCCTGTCCCATGGCAAGATCCCTTTCATCCCTTGATCAAGCTCTCATCTCCTCCCAGGAGGGCCTCAAATTCTTGGAGGGCCACTGCAAGTGGTGGGAGGGCTCAGGGTGAAAGCGCTACATAGAATAGCCTCAGTGTCAAACCCTGTGTAACTCTGGGCATCTCATTTAACCCCATGGCACTTCCACTTCCTTATCACCCCAGAAGTGGCAGGAATACCTTACAGGGTCATTTTGAAGCTTTTTGAAGCATGAAGGGCTGCCCACTAGGTATTTTGGGAATCCATGCAATTCTCTCCTATACAGCAATGCTACCCTGGCCCAGAACACTACACTATCTCCCTGGAACTATTATCACAAGAGCCTCCATAGCCTCACTGCCTCCTTCATGCCTCTTGATCCCTGTACTACAGGCTTCCAAGTGTGGCCAGAGGGATCTTTCTCCCTTGAAGGCCTGATAACATCACCCCTTGAAAAGCTGGAAAAGCTTGCCATTATCCTAGGGAGATAATCCAACTCCTTAACCCAATTAGGATTTGGCCCCTGCTGACTCCCCCTTCTTATCTCTTCTGACTCCTGCTGTCACACACTTTGCTTCAACTACAGGGAAATCCTCTCAACACAGTGTTTACCAAACTGTAGACTCATTTCCTCAGGGGTAGGGAAAAGGATTTTAGATGGTCTCCCAGATGATCACAGATCTACTAAACAACAAAGAATCCCATTTACCAAAAGTGGTGACATTACTTCTTTCATTCTCTTCTCCTTCTTTAGATAATTTCAGAAAATAAATCTTGACTTACGGCTGTGTCTTTAACATCCCTTTTATTGTTTTCTGTTTTTTGTTTCATTGTGTTTTTGTAGATGCTGTTGCTGGTCATTGGAATGGTGAGGTTTAATTTTCTATTCAGGGTTAACTAGATGGTGCTGGTTTTTCTCTTTATAAGATGATGCAGTGTTTCCGTTTCAAATATATTTTAAATAAGAAATGAATCTAAGAAAGAAGACCTACCTAATAAATAAAGTATACATTGTATGGTGAGATGGCAGAAACCATAAAGGTGGCAGGGAAATCATTAGAAGTTGAGAAGAAAACCCCTGGTCTCACGTAACGCTGGCTCCTTGGAGCATTTCCGAGGCTAAGTCCTCTGTCTGAAACATCTCTCCCCCGCCCACTTACCTTACCCCAACTCAAACTTGCGCCCTCCGTCTCAGCCCCAATACAGGCTTCACTACGTTGCCTAGACCAGATACCTATGCCTCATGTTCCCAAAGGATTCTGTTCTTCTATCATGACACTTAATTATCCTTGTTCAATGTAATTCCTTCTTTAACTCCCTGCAGCCAGGAGCTATGTGTAGGCAAAGACTACAGATGTTTCTACCTTTTGACAGTGCACTGTTGGCAACCACCATATAAAGGGCAGTTAAGTACATGCTAAATGGATGTTGCAATTAGATGCAAGACATGAAATGCAACCATTTCAACTCACTTGGCTTATCTGCCTGTATAGACGCTACAGTTTTTTATTTTCGTGCATCTCAAAACTTTCGTAATGACCTACACACACTATTTTATGAAGTTTTAGGGTATAGTGATTATGCCTTAATCTTGTTTGAACCATTCATGGGCTCCTTGCACAGTGACTGAAGCAGTCACTGCTGGGGACAAAACCTAATCCCTTAATATATGTTGAATTCATGCATTTATGTAGTCAGGGTCAGTTATGGACTTTAGTCAAGGTCATAGCTGTTTATTCTAGAAAAACTCAGATTTCCTATCTGAGTGAGAAAGTCCCCGGATTAGGGAGCATGGCACCGCCACCAAGCCCCTCTGTGATTTTGGTAGGGTACAGTGCTTCCAGGAGCCTAAAGTTCTTATCTAAGAAAACTGGAGGTGGGGTGAGCAGAGAGAACCACTGATTCAAAGAGAACTGACGTCCTTCCCTAGCTGACATTCCAGAAGTGTGAGAAGCTAAAATCCCCCAGAATCTTTCATCCTCTTTGCTCGTTTCTCATCTTTGCCCCAGATGTGACTGAGGTGATCATTGCCCTGATTTATGTGATCCACAAAAATTCATTCTCAGCCTATGGGGAAAGGGACCAGTAAGGGCAACTAGAAGCAACAGCACTTTGCTCCTCCACTCACACTCACACACCCATACCTGGGCCCCAGCTCGTCCTCACTCCTCCAGACAAAGTCGCCAAACTTTTCATAGTGAGAGTTGTAGTGGTGCTGGACTCGGAACAGCATCGAGGCTGAGACCTCCATCAGCGTGTTGTAGGCAGTCTGCTGCTCCTTTCCACTTGTGTACCCATTGTACAGATTGTAGATCTTGTCAGCTATTTCTGAGAGGGAAGAAGTGTAGAAACAGACCACTAATCAGTGGGAAAAAGTAAGGATAGAGGCACGGCTTGGAACAAGAAAGGTACGGTTGTGAGGGAGCTCCTTTGCCTGGCCTCTGGGAGCAGATGAACCTTGATTTTATCCTGAATATGTTATGGACTATGTGTTCAGTTGTCTTATCTGTGAACTGGAGATAATGAAGTCTACTCTAGACGTGCATTGGAGAACTGAGGTGAAAAGGAGATTGCTAAGCCATCTTAGGAGCAATCAGTTACGAGGGCAAGAGAGTGCTCCTAATCGCAAGCTTCATTATTAATATCATTATTGTGCCTGCAATTTAGCACAAAACGCTAAACACATGCAGAGGCTTAAATAAACTGCCTTGTTCTCATCTGCCGTCTCCTTTCCTCTCTGTACTATTCCAACACATTTCTGCCATCAGAAGCCTGTCAGGTTCCCGTTCGAAATCTTTCAAAGAAAATCCAGACTCTTCTGCTTGTCATTCATGGCCATTCCTATTTCAGTCATTCCTACTAATCAATCTAACTTAAATTCATCATGTGTAGAAGGCACATTCTTTCAGCTTTGAAAACTCGGATCAAAATCTATATGCATCCCCAGGTCATTATCACCTCTAAGAGAATCTGGGGACTTAGGGCTAGAAGGGGAAGAATATTTGCTTTGCACTATTTTCCACTCTGATTTTTATTCGTTTTATTATTTTTTTCTTTTCTTTTCTTTTTTTTTTTCTTCTTGCAGTTTTTGGCCGGGGCTGGGTTTGAACCTGCCACCTCTGGCATATGGGGCTGGCGCCTTACTCCTTTAAGCCACAGGCACTGCCCTCATTTTATTATTTTTTAACTATGTGCATGTGCCATTTTGAAATAATAATTTTTTAAATTAGCAGGAAACTATCTCAGATCCCCTTGCCTTTGAGACACGATAATTCACTGTCTCCTCTTATCTGGTAGCACATAAAACTTTTCAAGCTGATTATTGTGGAACTATCTCCCCACCCATAATGTGAAATTCTAGATAGGGGTGACCATGTCTCTGCTGTATTCCTTGAACCAGGGCTGTGGGACAGTAACTATATGACTTGAAGAGACACCAGGGCTGACAAGCTCCCATCACATTTTGCTAGTCGTAATGCAGAAACTATGTCTACACGTTCGTTGCCCAAGAACGACATATATGGTGGATCAACTTGATTAGTTGTGTGTTCAACACGTACAACTTTATGAAATGGGAAGCAGTGAACAGGTTTGATCTTGCATGCTAACTCTGACCGACAGCTACTGACTCTATGCTGAGTACTCTGAGGCCACCACTGCTGTGCTTCTGGCTTACTCATAGTGCTATAGTTCCACAATAATCACTTGATCAACTGCTGTGATCTGCTGATGATGTCTACCGTGGGCACAACAAGGTGAAATGGTCTTCTCAGTGTCACCTATTTGCCAACTATAGCATCTTCTTAAGTGGAAGAAAGTGTTTGGTCCCCAGGAAGCCTCAGCAAAAGGGACTCTGACTCTGCCACGCATGGCCTGTAAGTCAGAATGTGGGTAAACTCTGTCATAGAGGAGCAAAGATGATGCCAATGCCGGTCAATCTGAATTTTTTCCTTCATGGCTTCGTGGCTTTGATTAATGTAGCTCTCCATTCCTCCCGCTCTCTTCAGTCCTTCACCTTTTCTCCCCCCCCGTGTTAATACGAGCATGGGTATTGTGACCGTTAGATGCAGAACTTAGGAGAAATATGGGAGTTACCCAGGTGGTGAAAAGAGGGTCACCTACCTTCTGCCTTGTTGTCATCCACCAGTGGACAGGCCGTCCTCAGGGTCACCGTGCTTAGCTCTGAGTGCCTCCCCCGTGTATCCACAGCATACAGAGTGAACCTGTGGCACAGAAAGAAAACAGGGTACCAGGCTGCGACCTCACAGAAAGCCCCAGGAATCGCAGGGAAGATCACAAGTCAGGGTACAGAAGTAGTGGTCAAAAGAACACGGGATGCTTAGGCTGTAGGAGAAATAATCTGAAGGGAAAAATGATAGTTGGAAAGCATTTACAAGGACGGCCAGCATGCTGGGCACTTTGCACTTAATCTCCTAAAACACAGTTAGACAAAACTAAAGGCAGGGATTTATTATCACTCAAATCGCACCAATGAGGACACAGACCTAGATTGTGTATCTTTCCACTGCATTAGTTACTAAGGGACAGAACAAGGGACTGAACTCAAGCCGTCTGAGCCCAAGGTCTGAGAAGTGAGTCGCCAAGCTATCCTACCTGGCTGGATGTGTTCATTTACATATTCTTTTATCGTTCACTTAACAAATACTTATTGAGCATTAACCCCATGCCAGGAGCTATTTGAGCTGTTCAGGTTAAAAAGGTGAAGGAAGAGTCAAGGTTACTGCTTGCATAAAGCTAATGAAGATGTAAACAAACAAAAAAAACTTAATAGTTACGAGTCCTGGAGAACACAAGAGAGAACATGGTGAAAATGACTAACGTGGGGTACGGAGAGGATGTCCTTTAGACAATCATCCACGAAGGCTTTCTCCAGAGCAAACGCTTGTGCTGAGACCTGAGCGATGTGAGAGAAACCAGTCATGGGAGGAAACCATGGGGAAGAGCATTCCAGGCAGGGAGGCCAGTAAGGGGAAAGGCCCTGAGGAGAGCAGGAGCCCAGACAATTGGAGGATTAGTGGCTCACTTTGCAAAGACAGGGAGTCTGGGAGTTCTTCTAGATATAAGCCTGTCCCCACCTTCCCATGATGTCATCAGAGGCTCTCTGCTACATTACTGGGAGTCGATATAGCCCATGTGGCTTTAGAAGGGAAGAATTGATAAAACTCACACCTGGCAGATTCAGATCTAATCCAGAGCTCAGAATTCTTTCCCAAGCAGCCTTTGTCTTCTATCCTTCCTTGACAAACTCTGTGATCCTTATATCCCCAGATCTCTAAGTTCTGTGGTTTACATGATGTCTCAGAGGGGATTTTCCAGAGGATGTGAACCAGAAACGGTCTGCAGAGGAGGGCTGAACACCTTGAGTATCATGTCTGTGTCATGCCATCCTTTTTCATCAACTTTTTTTTTTTTTTTACACGGAGTCTCACTTTGTCGCCCTTGGTAGAGTGCTATGGCATCATAGCTCACAGCAACCTCAAACTCTTGGGCTCAAATGATCCTCTTGCCTCACCCTCCCAAGTAGCTGGGACTACAGGACCCCACCATAACGCCTGGCTATTTTTGAGAGATGGTATCTCACTCTTGCTCAGGTTGGTCTCAAACTTCTGAGCTCAGGTGATATGTCTGCCTCGGCCTCCCATAATGCTGGATTAAGGACATGAGCCACCGTGCTGACCCCCTTTTCAATCAGCTTTTGTGGAAGGTTCCCTATGTTGAGTGGAAGAACCCGGGGTCCTAGTGGCCCTGTTTCCCATTCTCCTTCCCCAGCACCCCAACTCAATCTGATTGACAAGTTTCAGAATGGTGAGCCCTGATGTGTACATATTAGGCACTTAGCAATTATAAGCTTGTTGTACAAATTAATTAATATGTGCTAAGACCTTAATATGTGTCAAGCCCTGAGCTAAGAGGTTTTACATACACTGTCACAATTAATTCCCCCAAGTACTCCTAAAATATAGCTACTCTTCTTCACTTTATTTCATACACAAAGCTTAGAGAGGGAAAGTAGTTTGCCCAGAACCACATAATAATTACTGGGACTGGCCATGTAAGCCTTGGTTTGTCTGATTCCAAAGACCAAGTGTTTAACCACTGCCAGCCACTGTCTTCTGACCACAGGTCCGTGGATATCAACTCTGTACAAATGTGATTCCATTAGCCATAGTTGCTGAAACTCAGCTATGTTTAAGTAGCACCATTTTATAGTTTTTCTAATCTTATGACAAAGTGCTAAAACAGGGCTGGGTGTAGTGGCTCACACCTGTAATCCTAGCACTCTGGGCAGCTGAGTTGGGTGGATTGCCTGAGTTTAGGAGTTCGAGCATGGGTGACAGCAAGCTGGGGAAGAAGTAACCTGAGGTTTTCTGCTTATAAAACCTCACAGAATCTTTGCTTTTTGCACATGCTGGCTGAGTATTCAGCTTGAGTAAGAGCAAGACCCTGTCTCTAAAAAATAGCCGAGTGTTGTGGAGAGCACCTGTAGTCCCAGCTACTCAAGAGGCTAAGGCGAGAGGATCACTTGAACCCAAAAGTTTGAAATTGCTATGAGCTGTGATGCCAAAAGTGACAAAATGAGGCTCTGTCTCAAAAAGAAAATGTGCTAAGATAATCACTCTCATGATCCCATCTTTCAGAAGAGGAAACTGAAGATTAAAAACATTAAGCCATGTGTCCAAGTTACAGATTCAGAAAATGAAGGAGTCCCCATGGTGTGTCTTACTCTGAAATCCATACTCTATGATCCCAGCTGCCATTTTTCTGCTCCAGCTCCACTACTCACTGGCTCAGAGGGTCTGAACTGGGTAATCTACATGAGCCCTCCCATCTCTGACACCCCATGACCTGATGTCTCAAAGATTGTTTCAATAAAAGTACCATGAGTCAAAACTTCTGGGTGAAGGGAATCACGGAGTAAAGAGCTTGGTCTTGGAGTTGGCCAGGCTTGGTTCATATTCCAGTTGAGTCAAAACTTCTGGGTGAAAGGAATCACGGAGTAAAGAGCTTGGTCTTGGAGTTGGCCAGGCTTGGTTCATATTCCAGTTTTACTTCCATGCTCTGTAACCTTGGGCAAGTCGCTTCACTTCTCTGAGCTCACTTCTGCTCTCTGCACCTGGCATCTATGACAGGGAGACTATCACCCACTTCACAGTTTCAGTACGAATAGATGTGAAATGTAAACACTGTCAGGTGACTTGTCATTGGAAAGCCACATGGAAGAGTTGGGAACAAGTTCACAAAGAAACTCTGGGATGTGAAATTAAGTGGCCAAAGTGGGGAGGTGAGAAGAGTTTTGGGTAACATTATATAAACACTTACCAACCACATCCCAACCCGTCTAAACAGTGGTAGAAGCAGGATGCATAGTCTAGCCCACAGGTCCCAGGGGGTGTGTGCTCCAGCTTGGGTATAGCTATGTTGCTGCCATTTAACACAGTACTCGGCACAGGGTAAGCACGCATTTGTGCAAATGAACAAACCTGATTATACCATCTGCATTTCTCAATTTCAGTCTCTCCATCAATAAAAAGTGAATAATTTCATAGACAGGGCATGGCCGTGTCACGGATGACATGGAATGATGCATGAGAAAATAGCTTATAAGTAGATTTTTATAAAGACCACATATAGACGCTTACTCATGCATGAGCACACATTTTAATATAGGCTTTCTTGGAGTGAGAAAGGGAGATATGTTTCAAATGAGGGAAATGTGGAAGGTTTGTAGGGGATGGAGACTCAAATGTGAGAAGCTGGAATATTTTTAACCCTGCTTTCTTGTATGCCTCTTATGTTTCTGTGATGCTTCTGTAATACATTTCCTCCCCCAAGAGGGTGTGGGATCACCTCTCTGCTTAGCCAAGCAGCATGGGCGACAGCAAGCTGGGGAAGAAGCAACCTGAGGTCTTCCACTTATAAAACCTCCTCACAGAATCTTTGCTTTTCACACTTGCTGGCTGAGTATTTCTTTGGGAAATTCCTTCACCTTCTCTGGGCCTCCTTATCTGTAAAATAGGGTGAAATTATCTATATCTTAAAAGTTGGGGGGGTTCAAGACTCAATCATAATAATAGACTCAGTTCAATTTGTGCTCCCTAAAAGGTACCTCCTACCTTTGCTATTGCAGTCACGACATGTCAATGGAAGCCTCGGGCTGGCGGAGGCCACAGGCCACCCTGCTGGGGGTGGAGAAAGAGGAAGACGTCAACCTCACAGGCCTGGGTCAAAAGTCATAAGGCCATGTGCTTTCTGCCTGTCTCAGCTGTAATTGTAGAATGGTTATAGAGACACATCTGAAAGTTGTTAGGGGACCAGGCTATTTCTGAAGAGAAGAAAGTGGTGGTCCTTGATGTGGAGAAGAAGGAAAGAGAGAGAGAGAGAGAAAGGGGGCTGGAGAGAAGCTGAGGAAGAGACACACTCTACACCACATGCAAACCCACAGAGCAGAAGCAGAGACAAAGACACACACACCCTCCCACGAGCGGGAGTGACAGCCAGAGCGAGAATAGTCAGACCTCTGTGCTTCTCCAGCATCAGGACGTTAGCTACTCTCTACTCAATTCTGCCATCTTTTCTCTGAAGCAGATGGAGGTTCGCTGATAATCTGAACTAAAACTCCCAAGCTACCACATAAGTCCAAATCTTCATTTCCAGGTGCAGAACCCAAGGCCCAGAGGGAAAATGACAGTTTTCTGAGTCCTCCCGAGCTCTTCCTTTACTCGGCCTTCACACCTCTTGTCCTGAGGCTGACCAAAGTCCCAGCTACTTAGCAGATGCTCTTATTATACAGACGTGGCTTGAGGATAAAGTAGGATGGGCTGTCTTGGAATGTGGAGCTCCAGGCCCAAACCACTGCTATTCCTTCCCCTAATCTTGTTTCAAGGGAAGGGAATAACACTGGCCAAGGTGGCTGAAAGCATGAGTTTGAGTACCAGCTCTTCCACAGACTGTGGTATGAAATCTTGTGTACTCAAAATAATATGGTCTTGGGTCACTGGCAGGTCAAAATGGAAAACAGACAATATGGGGAGATGCCTTGGGATGAGACTACTCAAATTCGAAGCATTTCCCAGCATTTGTTCATCGCTCTCAGGAGATTGCCAACTTCAGGAAGTAATCCTTATCAACTTTATCATCGTCTTCATCATCCTCAGGACAAATTCCTTACCTTGGAGCCATCAATGTGCTTCTCTGAAGTTTATTCATTTGACAGGACTCTATTATTGAGAACAAATAAGCTCTGGCCAAAGGTCAGGCTTGTTTGCTGATCGTTCCCTCCTGTTCTGCATCAGAGCAGAGGCATGTCCAGTGCTGATAGTCCCACATGCAGACCCCATCCTGCTACCTCTGCACCTGCAGTACCCTCTGTCTGGGCCACCTTTACCCTTCTTCACTTGACCCTCATCACCTGGTTTGAAGCATCACTCCAACCTCATGGCCTCTGAGAAGCCTGTTCTGATCCCTCTGAAGAGCTGCCTAGGTCTCTTTCTTCCCTACATGGCACCTGTGTCACACAGGGCCTGTGTCCCTTGGTGCACACGTCACATAGCTAGGCCAGTGCCCATTCACTTCTCTCTTGCCCCCATGAGTGTGTAAATGCCTTCAGGATCAGAACACGGTTCTTCTCTCCTCTTAACATCTGCTGTACCAACACTCCACACACACTGGCCAGAATAAGCAACATACTGAATCAATAACTTAGTCAACCATGAGGTTCATTTCACTTTTCTGGAAATCAGTCTCTCCCTCTGTCACTGGAAGAAAAGGTGACTCGATTGAAGGGTTATTAAGGGAGATGGACTGGCAGGAGGGCTATGAAAGACATGGCTGTGGAATCAGAGTTTGGTTTCAAATTCTGGTTCCCCATTTATTGGCAGTGTGAGGCACTGTCTCAAATTACTCATCTGTAAAATGGGAATCATACTACACAATATTGAAACCTAGTGTGTAGGGTACCTCAAATGGCATGCAGAATGGGAAGTGCTCTGCACGGTGCCTGGCCTGTGCTAAGCCACCAATAAGCATTGGATATTGGTGCTATCATTATTATTTACACCACTGCCCAATGCTCTGACTTCACCTCCTTCTGGAGTAAGCGGTCCTAGTGGAGATCAGAGGAGGGTGGGTAGAAAGGAAGCTGTTGTTGGTCTCATCCAAGACCCCAGACCTCCTCACAGCAGGAGTGAGAGAATGAAACGGAGAAGTTAATTGGCGGTGAGAGCTTCTCACAGATCTGACAGGGGGTAAGAGCAGGGACAGAGCCCCAGAGGCCCACGTTGGGCTCAGGTCCCCGAGAGTACAGGAGAATGCGTTTGAAGTCTCCAGGCCAATGCCTGCTCTTCCCCAGCCGCCACATGATTTAGGCTTTCTGGGGAGGCAAAAGTCTCCTTGCAGATTTGAAGGGAAACAGATGTTTCCAGGCCAGAGGCCCTGGTCTTGTAAAATGCTCCTTCCCCCCACATGGCTTTGGCAAACAACTTCTCGTTAGCTCACACCCACCCCTTGCACCATCACTCCCCTCCCTGCCATTCCCAGCACTATGTGGTAGTCAGGGACAGTGTGCAAACCACCACATCCCAGCTCCAGCTCTGGGTCTGAGAAGCTGATGGGCAGGGACACCTAACTGCCCGCTAAGTCTCAGCCTCCTGTCTCTGCAGGGACAGGTTAGATCTGATGTTCTAGGAACCGAAACATTTTTTTTTCTCCGAGATAGCTGGTGTTGGCCCTTCTAGACCTTTCTCCAGTGGCATCTGTGGCAATGATCATGGACTTGCAAATCAGAGTGCTCTGATTTTGAATCTGGACTGTACCAGGGCAGTAGCAAGCAGCTACTGGGTATGTAGCAACTGAACCATTGAGCCTCACTTTCCTTATCTGTAAAATGGCCACAAAGATTCCATCTTGTGGGGTTGTGAGAATTAAATCAGAATTCAACCTCCCCACCCCTATTTTTTTTTTAACACAATTAAATACCATACCTTTTCCCTTGCATGACCTGTAATTCCCAAACAGTCCGGACCCAGAGTGTGTGCTATGTTTGTGATTGATCACTGGGGAAAGATTGCAGGACACCCTGCCTGCTAAGGGCTCAGGTTCTTAATTCCACTCTACACAAGCAGGAGAAAGCTGATTCTTGTTTTCATGATCACAAGGAAGAAGGGTATGTCGTGGTTAGAATAGACTCTTAAAACCAACTGCTTGAGTCAAATCAATTGAGTCACAACTGATTATCTTTACGACCTTATGCAAGTTAACTAACCTCTCTGTTCCCCAGTGCTTCTTGTCTTTAAAACCTGTATGATAATATTACCTACTTCAAAAGGATGCTGGAAATAGTGCTAGGCGCATGGTACGCGCTAAGTAAACATTAATTCCTATTCAATGTGTGTGTGTCTGAAGGATTAATCTCTTCTGTGATGCCTTTAAAGCAAACACTCCTCCCGATTCTGTGACATTTCACCTGGGACGTGGGCAGGCTCCCAGGAGTGCTTTGACTAGTAGAGCTCAAGGGAGAGGGTGCTGAGTGGCTTCCGAGGCTAGGTTCTAAAAGGATGATGCACCTTCCACCCTTGCTCACTGAAACATTCCTGATGGGAACCCTGAGCTTCCATACAAGAAGTGAGGCCATTGTGGTGTGAAGGAGTCAACCACATGGAAAGGCCACATGTGGGAGCTTCAGCCATCCTGGGGCCGAGGCTCTGGATGGACGAGTAAAGTAGCCTTTGCATAATTTCTGCCCAAGTAGTCAAGTCAAACCTAGCTTTTGAATTCTTACAGTTGAGGGCCCATACTTCACCGCACAAGGACAGCCCAACCTGCTGTGTTCTGTCTGAATTTCTTACTGGCAGATCCAGGAGCAAAATAAAATGGTTGTTTTAAGCAGTTACATTCTGGGGTCATTTGTTAGGTCATCAATAGGAACTGTAACAACTTTCACACATTGAGAGCAAGGCCAGGAAACCACAGCCAGCAAGATCAAATCCTGCCTGCTGCCTGTTTTAGTAAATAGCATTGTAACAGACACACTCCTCTTGTTTGTTTCTAATGTATTTTCTACAGATGTCTATTTTCACATGACAATGGTGGATTCGAGTGACTGTGTCAAAGACCAAACAGCCCACAAAACCTAAAATATTTACTATCTGGAAGTGTAGAGAAAATCTTGCTGACTCTAAAGTAGAGCTTTGATGATATTTAATATTAACAAATTTGGCCTACGTTATTTCATTTAATCCCATGATTAGAAATCATTCTCATCTTTCACATAGCCTCAGAGAGCTCAGGTGAGCGGGTCAAGCTCACACAGCTCTTCTGACTTCAAGTCTAATGCCACAGCAACCAGTTGAATATCCAGACTCCAGTTTGGGTAATGACTCTAAAGAGTGGTGTGGCCTTGGGCAATAGAATAACCGTTTCCCTTTAGTCCAGGAACACCAAAATGAGACGGGAGAACGCGTGGCCAGGGGCTGCCGGGGATCCCTGCTCCCTTCTACATGTAATTTGCCCACCCTTAAACACGACAATCTGACTTTCCTATCTCCCAACCTGGGCTGAAAACCCATGCTTTATGCCAATATAAGTATTTAATTCCATGCCCGGTACAGAGAGATCATTAAGGTATTATGGATTCCAGTCCTAGTTTCTACTTTTGAAACAACCTAGTCTGAGACAGGATTGGGAGGCCCTGGCTCAGACAAAAGTAAGACCATTTTTAGTTGGATTCCAAACCTCAGCACCCTCCGTGTGCATTCACTTCAACTCCTCCAGATGCACAAATTAACAGGTAAAGTGAGGGGCTGGCAGGAGAGCTCAGGGGAGGGCCAAATCCAGAAACCCATGTTGGTGCCCAGCTCAGGAGAGGTGACAGCAATCTGGAATCAGCGCTAGGCACCCACTCTTTTGCCTACTGAGGTCCCTGCTGAAATTCATGGGTATGTGAGCATCACCCTAAAATTCACAGTGCTGTGTACAGCAGAACTCAGAAATAAATGATCCCAACATTGGCATTTAAAGTCAGGTAAGCACGCACTGAATTACAATTAAAGCGTGTTGAGTGTATCTCCAATACCTGATTAAGGCACAAGTGATTATCAGAGCAGCTCCACTCTGTATGTGCCTTGCTGCTAGTGGAACACATTCTAGATGCCAGGATCTCTGCTGAGCAGGGGAGAAACACCCACGAGAAAAAGAAGAATGTGGTCCCTATTCTCACAGAGCTCACCCAAGAGCAGAAAAGTGGTCATATGAGCCAGAAAAGGGATGCAGTGCTACAAGCTCGTCAGTAAAAATGAATTCTTGCCCCGACATCTGCTTCAGGTGTGTCCTTTCTTCCCTTTTTCAAAACAGTGGACTAAACTGTGGCTATGAATTCAAGGGTCCCCAAGAGCTAGAACTGGATACTGCCTTGATGGATTTTCTGTTTGGTAAAAATGGGTTGTAGACCACCTATCAGACTCTCATTTTTTTCTGCCAAACAACGGTGACAGTTCTTACTTTCTCCACTGGAAAACTTCTGAAGAGTGAATAAGTATTTAATATACAAATACTTTGCAAGTAATCTGTTTAAGCTTATTCATTCACTCATCAAATATAACTTGGCTTCTCTTGAAAAAAAAAAACCTCAGGTTGGCATTTAGTTTGGCTTAGCAGCAATTATATGCATGTCCTTCCTTGTTTTGGTCTTAGCCTGTTCCTTCCTCCCCTTTTCCTTCTCCTTCTCTTTTTTAAGACAGTGGACTAGGCTCGGTGCCTGTGGCTCAAGCGGCTAAGGCGCCAGCCACATACACCTAAGGTGG
>NW_003852409.1:19583286-19606601 GCF_000181295.1 Otolemur garnettii
AAAAAAAAAAAAAAAAAGAGAGTGGACTAAATAGTAACATGTAGTTGGACTGACCACAGTTGCTCAACTGGACAATGTTGGTCGGGCACAGTGGCTCATGCTTGTAATCCTAACACTCTGGGAGGCTTAGATGGGAGGATCCCTTGAGCTCAGGAGTTTGAGACCAGTCTGAGCAAGAGTGAGACCTCGTCTCTACTAAAAATAGAAAAATTATCTGGGTATTGTGGTGGGTGCCCATAATTCCAGTTTATGGGAGACTGAGACAAGAGGATCACCTGAGACCAAGTATTTGCTGTTGCTATGACCTATGACACCTGGGCTCTCTGCCTAGGTTGACAGAGTGAGACTTTCTCTCAAAAAAAAAAATTGAAGATGTTCATCTTTTAATAGGTTGTTTTAAGGCAGAGCAGACACAGATTAAATTTATGGTCCCAAGTCAAGGATACCCAATTGTTTCAATGAAACATGTATTCCTAGGATCTTTAAAGCAAATTATAGGATTCTAACAAATATTTTTATTGTATATTGGACAGCATCTCTAAAACTCAGATATAAAACAATAACTTTTAAAAGGACTTTAGGTATAGAAATGATTTTTCATAAAGGCATAACTTCGAAGTGTGTTGAACTGAGAGTCAGAGGATATGATTTATAGTTTCACCTTATAATTAACCAGCTATGTGGCTTTGGTGGTACTATGTGACCTCTCTGTGCCTCAGTCACCTGTCAATAACCACACAGCTGTGCAGTGAGAACCAAATGGTCATGATGGGTGTGAAAGGGCCTTAGAGATTCCACACACATTTCCTGGGTACATACTCTGTGTATCAGACATAGAGCTGGGAGGTCTTACACAGTTGCCTTCTGTTCTCTTTACAACTTCCTAAGGGGTGTGTATTATTAAATCCATTTTACAAGGAGGCAAGTGAGCCTTAAAAATTTGAATTGCCTTTCCCAAGGCTGCAGAGATAGTACTAAGTAGTTCAGCCAGGCCTCTACTCACTCAAAGTCCAGTACTCATTTCAGATAGAATTATTAGGTATTCATTGGTCCCAAGTGGGTCTTGAGACACAGTTCAGAGGAAGTCAGAGTTTATTAGGAAGATGAACTCCATGTTCCCAGCTCTTGACAAGGAAGAGATCTAACCACAGGAACACATGACCCATTGCCCCTTTTCAATACTGACGTTGCTCCTCTTCCCACAACTGACCCTGAAGCCCATCTTTTCTTCCTTGTTGCCTTTGGAGAGGAAATTTTCCCAAAGCCAAGCCTAAGAGCAGGAGAAGCCAAGCACAGGCCACTGACTTGGACTTACTCTCAGGCATTAAGTTAGGGAACACTCTTACCTCCTTCAGGATGAGCTCAGTCCTACTTTCTATGTGAGTTCTGCTTTTCCATGGTTGGAGAGCTGGATGGGAGGAAGGAACAAGCCCCTGCATTTGGAGTCTGAAAGACCAAGTTTATTTCCTGTTTCTATCATCTCTGAGAGCCTTAATTTCCCAATATATAAAATGGAGTCAGTAATACTTCACAAGACTGTTAGAGGAATGAAACAACAGGAGAAATTCCTGCAACAGTGCTCAATATAATACATGTTATTTTGCTTACTCATATACTCAAGTGAGATACCCTGAAAACAGTGCTACTTGAAAATCAAATGTCAGGGCAAAGGCCACAGTCCTGGAGGTGTTGTTTTGAGCTGCATTTCAGCCACTGGGTGTGCAGGCCAGTCATACCACGTCTACGGGCTTTAGCTTCCTCATCAGTTACATGGCAGTGGCTATTCCACTTTCAATAGTAGTTATGAGAGTTAGAGAAAATTTATACAGTGAGACACAGGCTAATCTGAGCTCTGAACTCAAGGCTGCCCGACTATAAAGCCCTGATTTTGTGCCTGATCAATAATGTGCCCTTGGGTGACATTCTTCCCCATGGACTTGGCTTTCTTTTTCTATTATCAATGGGTCATCACCAGATGTCTTCACTGGTGAATCATACTCAGTGTATGATGAGCACCGATACTCCACAAACTCTTCTAAATGAGGAGGGGATAATGACAATTAATTCTTTAAGGCTGATATTACCATTACACCAAAGCCAAACATATCATGAGGACACAAAACTACAGTCTAATGTTACTTACAAATATAGGCACAACAAAATGCTAGCCAAACAGAAAATCTATACAATGGACTACGTCCCATGACCAAGTAAGATTTATCCCATGAAAGAAGGATTGTTTCAGCATATTAAAAAAATCTGTCAATATAATATATCGATCAAATAGTGGACAAAAATTCCATGATCACCTCCATAAACACAGAAAAAGCTTCTACAAAACCCAACAATCTTTCATGATAAAAATAAAACACCCAACAAACTATGAATAGAAGGGAATTTACCTAATGTATGAATAACATCTATCTGTGAAATACTTACAACTATCATTGTACTTAATAATTCCAGACTGAAAAATTTCACCCTTATCTTATTCAATTATCAGTCTTAATAATGACAGATTGAAAAAAAAGTTTCCCCCATATTATTCAATTATTAGTCTTAATAATTATAGACTGAAAAATTTCCCACTGTTATCATTTCTATTCAGTAAGGTACTGAAGGTTCTTGATAGTGAAATTAAGCATGAAAAAGCAATAAAAAGCATCTAAATGGGAAAAAAATATAAAATGATCTATTTTTGTAGAGACATAACTTGTACATAGAAAGTAAAAAGTATCTAAAAAATACAAAAAAATAAGTTCAATAAGGTTGCAGGTTATAACTTAATATATAAAAATCAATTATATTTCTATTCTAGCAATGATTCATCAGGAAGTGAAATTAAGAAACTATTCAACTTATAGTATTAGAAAACTTTAAAATTCTATTTACAGCATCAAAAGATAAAACACTTGAAATAAACTTAACAAAAGACGTTTAACACTTGTACACTGAAAATTACAATGTATATTTAAAAGAAATTAAAGAAGACCTACATAAATGGAAAGACAGCCTGTGTTCGTGGATTGATAGACTTACCATTGTTAAAATGGAAATACTCTCAAATTCATCTATAGATTCAATACAATCTCCTATCAAAATACCACAGCCCAGGATATCTATAAAACTGAATAATGTTCAGTCATAAAAAGGGATGAAATCCTTATTTAAGCTACTATTGATTTGTTTTGTAGAAATTGATGAGCTGCTCTTAAAGCCTATATGGAAATGCGAGATATTCATAATAACCAAAATAATCTTGCCAAAGAAATCAAAGATGCAGCACTCATAATTCTGATTTCAAAATTTGTTATACAGTTGCAGTGATCAAGACTATCTGACACTATTAGGAGAATAGATACAGATGAATGGAATAAAATCCAGAGTTCATTAAACACACATACACCCATAGATTTATGGTCAATTGTTTTCAACCAGGATGCTAAGACAATTCAATGGGAGAAAGAATAATCTCTTTAGCAATAATCTCTTTAAGAAATAGGACAACTGGGTAGCCACGTCAAAAAATAAAGTTAGGAAAACAAAGAAGAGAAAAAAATTGAAAAATAAGTTGGAACTTTCATACCATATAAAGAATTAACTTAAAATGGTTCAAAAACTTAAATGTAAAAACCAAAATTATAAAACTTTCAGAAGAGCAAACAAAAAAATTAGATAAATTGGACTTTATAAAAATCAAAAACTTTTTTGCCTCTAAGAATGCCATCAACTAAGCGAAAAGACAATTCTTACATATTGTAAAAGTCTAATATCCAGAATATAAAAAACGTGCTATAATGCAACAATTAAAAAACACAATTTAAAAATACACAAAAGATTCGAATAGACATTTCTCCAGAGAAAATACACAAATGCCAATAAGCACATGAAAATACGTTCAACATTATTAGTCATTGAGAAATGCAAATCAAAGTCATGATGATGGATGATGGCTGAACCATCAAAATGGCTATAATAAAAATGACACATAAGCGCAAATGTTAGCAAGAATGTGAAGAAATTTCCATCCTCACATGTTGCTGGTGAGAATGCAAAGTGGTACAGCCATGTTGGAAAACAGTTTGGCAGTTCCTTTCAAATATAAATAGTTACCATATGACTGAGCAATTTTAAATCCACAGAAAAACTAGCATGCAAATTTTCATAACAGCATTATTCATAACAGCCAAAAAGCAGTAAATGACCCAAACAGCCATCAACTGATGCATAAACACAACACGGAATATCTATATAACTGAATAGTATTCAGTCATAAAAAGGAATGAAGTCCCTGTTCAAGCTACAGTATCACTGAACCTTGAAAACATGCTCAGTGAAAGAATCCGGACACAAAGCACATATATTGTGTGATTCCAAGTATACGAAATATCCAAATTCTTAGAGACAAAAAGCAGATGAGTGGTTGCCAGGGGCTGAGTGGAGGGCCTACTGTTTACAACTATAACCCATCGGGGATGAAAATGTTCTGGAATTAGATGTGATGCTTAGACTAATTTGTTAATATCAAAAACCATAAAATCTGCTGAATTATACACTTCTAAAAAGTGAATTTCATGGTATGTAAATTTTATTTCAAACAAAAAAGCTCTATGAAAACCAAATAAAACCCAGTGGAGTTGGTTGGAAGGTTCCTGCTGGGACAACAGTACCCTGATTCTCCTCTACCTGAGGGGTTCGGGGCCTGGTTCTCTTACCTCTTTAGCTTCCTGATTTCTGAGTTTCAGCAACATCAACTACCCCAATCTCTGTCCCATATTTCTTCATTTAAGTGGAAAAGGTTACTTGAAGAGAAAAGAGGGAACCTTCAAGGAAAGCTTCAGTGGATAGGTATGCTTTGCTTTATTAGTGAATGCAGGAAGCTCAAGTCTGTATGTGCAGTGCGGAGGGGCATGGACTGGGAAGCGGGGAATGTCCTGAGATTCAAGATCACCTCTGTGGCTGGAAAACCACGTGACACTGGGTAAGTACTTTGAGTCCTCCAGCCTTACTTTCTTTAACAATAAAATAAACACCTGTTTCACAGAGCTGTTAGGAATCACACACTAGATAAATCCCCTTAGCCCAATTCTTCACAAATAGTAACAGTAATACATAATTAAAATTACTACAGGGTATCCCAAAGGTTGCCCATAAAGTCCCCATACACAGGGAACATGGGAAATTTAGCTTTACTTACAAAAGATCCATTATAAAGTTCTATAAAATATTTTTAAAATATTCTCTCCGAGTTGGCTACCTCCTTATAAAATTTCATAGTGAATATTTTGTAAATAAAAGTACATTCATCTACAATTTCCCATTTCCCCCATCTTTAGTGACTTCATGCGTGCTCTTTGGGACACACTGTATTATTAACAATCCTCACCAGTGTTTCTTATTGCTTTGATAAACAGAAATAAACAACTATTTTCAATCAAGTGAACCTTTAGCATGCTCCCAACAGCCTGCACTGTGTCCCCTCTCCGCCTGGAACGCTCTCTCCCTAGTTATTCGGCTCACCTTTTTCAAATCTTAGCGCCAATACTTCTGTTTCAATGAGGGTCCCTTTGTAAATTTCAACTTTGCTCCAAATTCTACTCTTCTGATATCATTTGCCCACCTCTATTTTGCTTTCATAATATTTGTAGTCTTCTAATATATTTTATAATTTACTTGTATTTATTGGTTTTGTAATGAACAAACCAGGAACAAGGATTCAGCCTGTTTTATTCACTGATGAATCCCCACTACTGAAAACCATCCCAGGAGCATAAGGTAGGTCCTCAACTAATGCTTGTTGTATATATATATATATATATGGTATATATGTATTACACATAAATGTGTGTGTGTACACACACACACACACACAAATATGTAAAATCTGTGCACCTAAATTGTGGCCTCACCTGTATAAAAACTATCCAGGGTATCTCAGCTCCTAGAATATGAGTTCTTCTTTCTTTAGCTGTGGCCATGTGATTTTTTCTGTCACTGGACTATGAGTTAAGGCTTGATGCTCCATCCTTCTCTTCCCCTTCCATGAGGACTCCACAGGCTAATGTATTTTAGAAAACATACTCCCAAGATGATGAAGCCACCATCAGTGTGGGTTCCTCCCCGAGTGACTGGTAGAATAGAGCTCCCTGCTAACCTGTGCTGGACATCTTCAATGAATGAAGATTAAGCCTGTGATATGATGTGATGTGCTGTGATGTGATGTGATTTAATGCCCTAAGACTCTTGTGTTAACTCAGCACAGCTTAGCCTATCCTGACTTATATGTGGCTCATTCACAAATGGAAGACAATGAGGAGAAACTGATGCAAAAACTGTTAGTTATGCAACCATGTATTTTGCACATCTTTTAGGTCAGGCATCTCACTAAGAACTTTAAATGAATTGCCTCTGATTCTCCCGTAGTCTTGCTAAATAATGGCTTTTATCACTATTATATAATTGTAGAAACTATAGGTGTGGCTTGGCATGATTTGCCCAAGTTCACTCCACTCCTAATTGGCAAGTCACAGTTTAAACCCAAGCCCATCTGATTCTAAAGACTATTCTCTTTCTGCTACAATTTGATGCCCCCATGGGACATTTTTAAGTATTACACCACAGATACACAGACTTCACACTGATCAAGCACATAGAATGTGCTAGGACCCCATCTAACTTGACCACACTTCACGAGGCAGGTTTTATTATTGTCCTCTTTTCACAGAGGATGAAGTGAGAGCACAGAGAGGTTGAGCAGGTTGCCTCATATGTTCCATCCAGAATACAGCAGAGCTGGGATTCAACCCCAGACAGCCTGGCTTCAGAGCCAGGGCTCTTGGCCCTCTGCCATGCCACATCTCAATTCCTGAGGAATTATCTTAAACCATGTCATGTGATAAAAAAAAAAATTCCATATTCTTCTGAAAAGGCGAGAGAAAGGGCAATTTCTTGCCTTGGAAGGGGTAGATTTCAGAAAACGCCCAGAAAATGTCTGGAATAAAGAGTGGCTGGAACGAAAGTTCAATGCTTTCCTCTAAATTCACTCCCTGACACTCTGATCCATTCAGGAGGTCAGTGGGTTTGGCTATAACATCAGGTAGGAAAAATGGGATAATATTCTCTTCCTTAGGTTACGGGAAGGTTCTAGCATTTTACCTTAGTAGGCTTTTTATCCTCCTAGGACTGCTCTCTAAGGGAAGGGTTCAGTGAGCATGTGTGTGTGTGCATGCATGTGTATCCATGTGGGCACTCTGCATTTGCCCATATGTACAATTTGCATATGGTACTCTCAAGTAAACTTCTCACCAGTGTAACCCACCATTCACTGGCTATCCTCATTTGGATGTCCACAGATAGCTCAAACCCCTACAACACTCTTCACCATCCCCTAAAACTTTCTTCCTCTCATCTTCCTCATCATATAGTAAATGGCAGCAGCATCCATTGAGTCACTCAGTTATGTCTGGGTATCATCCTTGATCCCACCCTCTATCTCACCCCTATATCCAACATGGTTCTAAATTCTGCTGGGTCTACACTCTCACTATTTCTCAAACTTATCCATTTTGTTTGTTTGTTTTATGTCCGATACAAAACTACCCTAGTTCAGGCTGCAATGATTTCTCACCTGAGCAACTGTAACCATCTGCCAACCAGTCTCTCAGGCTCCTTCTGGGTTGTTTACCACCTGATCTAATCACCACACTTCTCCAGGGATCCCTTTCAGAAATGGTTATCTAAGGCTGCCACATTTCTGCTCAAAGCTGTTTAATCTCTCTCCACCATACACATCAAAATTGTTCTCCCTAAGGTGGTCTACAAAAGCATTAGGCATTAGGCCTCTATGTGCTAACTCCAGCCCAGCTTCTTCCCAATGTTTGGCCCTCATCAAATGCTTTGGTAATCCAAACTACATATCGTTTCTCAGACATGCCATTGTCCACATGGGCTTTTCAGGTGCTCCTATAGAATGCTCTCTCTGTATGCAACACCCTTCCCTCCTCTCTCTAGGGAGTTCCTACTCCCCCTTTACATGTCCCTTCATCTGGGAAACCTTCTCCAACTCATTCAGCTGATATAAGCAGTATGGTTTCAGACAGGGAGAGGAACAGATCTCTGCTTTCTCTGCTCCTCTGGGCCTTGTATAGAGCTTCTTTATAGCTCCCTATTATGTTTCCTACACTATTTCCTCCAGAAGGCTGTGAGCTTCTTGAAGGCAAGGGCTACAATTTATCTGTCTTTATATATCCCAAATTTGACATATAGTAGAGAATCATTAAATATTTGTTTGATAAATAAGTAAATGAATTAATGATTAAATGTATATTTATCAGTGTGTATATATTTATCTTTATATTCTTGTGTGAGTACTGCAAGGTTGTATATCCCTAAGTCTGGTGGTAGATGGGTGAGTGCCGTGTGTATGTAGGCAAGGTGGTGATAGAGCACATGGCTATGCCTCTGATTTTCTAAGTCATGCAGATTTTTGTGAGGGTCATGTTTGCTATTCACAAATTGTGGGATTGGGGCACAATAATATCATTTCTTTAGGACTCACTTCCACCTATTGTAATATGTGGATATTGATGTTATTATTCTCCTATAGTCATTGGAAAAATCAATAAAGTCTTAGCAGAGTGACTGGCACAGAATATATTAGTTATAACTGTCTTCTTTGAGAGGAGTTATGTATCTATTCATGCATGGATGTTTATGATAAAGCATACCTCTGAGTTTGAGCATTCCTTTATGTGTATGCATGTTGTGTGTACATAGTTGAATGTGAAAAAACTTCACGTGCATTGCTCTGGTCAAGGGTGTTATCTTTTCCCCACACTCAGAATTGGAAAGGTAGGAAATGAAGGAGGAGCAGAAAGAAGAGAAGAGGAAGAGAAGAAGAAATTACCATTTTCATAAACTCAGCAACAGGCTATTTCCTCTATGCCTTTGTATTCTAGAAGCCTACGAGCATCCAAGAGCCTTTGTTACAACTATTATAAAAGTTGTAACAAACTTTCAAATAGTGTTACAACTATTATGATCTTTGGGCTACAGAGATCATAATAGTTATATGGCTGAACTGGCTACATATAGCCCAGAGATCATACATACCAATGGATATTATGAGAGAGTAAATTTAAAACAAATATAAGAACATACTGATGGCCCTAAAAGGGCTCCCAATTTACTTAATGTATACATCAGACATAGATGATATATGGTCTTTGCTCACCATTTGCTCTACAGTATCTAATTCGCCCTCTATAACAATCTTAAGAAGATCCATATTATCTATATTTATAATTGCAGATGAAGAAACAGAGTGTTTCAGGGAGATAGAATGAGATCCCCGAATCAGTTCCACAGCAGGGTCCAATTTCTGAGCTTGCTTGACCTTCAATCTGTGATCTTTGGACCTGCGTCACAAATTAACACTTTAGTACTAATTCAAAAGGCACTTGCAATGTTACTTAAACAAATAAGACCTGTTTACATCAACAAATGGCAAACAAGATAGGACAGAAAGTTAGGTACCGTTAAAACTACTCAGAGAAGGCGTGAGGGGATTGTCCAAGCCTTTCCCTGGGTGAGAACTGGGAGTCATTATCCTCACTGATTTTGAAAGCTGTCAAGTTGGTGGTACAAATATTATGACATAAATACCAGGGCTTTTATTAAAAAGTGCAAAGGTAATAGATGTTAGCGTGGATGGAGAGAGAAGGGAACACTTATACATTGCGGGTGAGACTGCAAATTAATACAACCTATTTGGAAAACAGTATGAAGATTCTTCAAAGAACTGAAAATAGACCTACCATTTATTCAATTCAGTAAACCCATGACAGGGTATTTGCCCAAAAGAAAATAAGTCATTTTACTGAAAAAACACTTGTACTCAAATGTTCATTGTAACAAAATTCACAATTGCAAAGATGTGGACTCAATCTAAGTGCCCATCAATTCACAAGTGGATTAAAAAATGTGGGGTGTGTATATATCACGGAATACTACTCAGCCATGAAGAAAGATGACCTAATACCTTCTGTGACAATTTGGATGGAACTGGCAACCATTATCCTAAGTGAAGTACCTGAAGAATAGAAAAACAAACACTACATGTACACACAAACTGGGACTAACTGAAGAGCACACACGCGCACAGAGGGAAGTAGAACTTAACTGAAGTCAGGCAGGGGGCAGGAGGAATCACACTCCCAGACTTCAGGCTATACTATAAATATATAGTGGTCAAAACAGCATGGAACTGGCACAAAAATACAGAGGTAGATGTCTGGAACAGAACAGAGAACCAAGAGAGGAACCCAACCACTTATCATCATTTGATCTTTGATAAGACTACCAAAAACATAAATTGGGGCAAAGATTCCCTATCTGACAAATAGTGCTGGGTGAATTGGCTGGTGATGTGCAAAAGATTGAAACTGGACCCTCACTTTTCATCATTAATAAAAGTTGATTCTCACTGGATAAAAGATTTAAACTTAAGACATGAAACTATAAAGACAGTAGAAGAGAGTGCAGGGAAAATACTTTAAGAAATTGGCCTATATTTTATGAGGAGGACTCCCCCGGGCAACTAAAGCAACACCAAAAATATATTACTGGGATCTGATCAAACTAAAAAGCTTCTGTACAGCCAAAAATACAGTAAGTAAAGCAAGCAGACAGCACTCAGAATGGGAGAAGATATTTTCAGGTTATGTTTCTGACAAAGCTTTAGTAACTAGAATCCACAGAGAACTCAAACTAATTCTTAAGAAAAGAACAAGTGGGCTCGGAGCCCATAGTACAGTGGTTACATTGCCAGCCACATGCACTAAGGCAGGTGGTTTCGAACCCAACTGGGGCCAGCTAAACAATAATGACAATTACAACAAAAAAGTAGCCAGGCATCATGGCAGGCACCTATAATCCCAGCTACTTGGGAGGCTGAGGCAAGAGCATTGCTTAAGCCCATAAGTTTGAGGTTGCTGTGAGCTGTGATACCACAGCACTCTACCCAGGATGACATAGTGAGACTCTGTCTCAAAATAAAGAAAAAGAAAGAACAAGTGATCCCATTTCATTGTCGGCAAGAGACTTGAATAGAGACTTCTCTGAAGAAGACAGGCACATGGCCTATAGACACATGAAAAAATGCTCATCACCTTTAATCATCAGAAAAATGCAAATAAAAACCACTTTGAGATATCAGCTAACTCCAGTAAGAGTAGCCCACATAACAAAATCCCCAAACTACAGAGGTTAGCGTGGATGTGGAGAGAAGGGAACACTTCTGCACTGCTGGTGGGAATGCAAGCTAATATGTTTCTTTTGGAAAGAAGTTTGGAGAATACTTAGGGAACTACAAGTAGACCTGCTATTCAATCCTGCAATTCCCCTACAAGGTATAGATCCAGGTAACCAAAAATCATTTCACAACAAAGATATTTGCACAAGAATGTTTACTGCAGCCCAATTCATAATTGTCAAGCCATGGAAGCAGCCCAAGTGCCCATCACCCCATGAATGAATTAACAAATTGTGGTGTATGTATACCATGGAATATTATGCAGCCTTAAAAAAGATGGAGACTTTACCTTTAAAAGCCTTAAAAAAGATGGAGACTTTATGTTTACATGGATGGAGCTAGAACATATTCTTCTTAGTAAAGTATCTCAAGAATGGAAGAAAAAGTAACCAGTGTACTCAGTATTATTATGAAACCGATACATAATCATCCACACTTTCATATGAATGATAAAACACAACTGTAGCCCAGAATGAAGGAGGGAAGAGGAGGGCAAGGGGAGGGAAGGGAGATGGCCAGGTGAAGGGACGGTAATCGGTGAGACCTCACCTGTTGTGCATATTGCAAGGGTACATGTCAAATTTATTAAGAGTATAAATGTCTTAACACAGCAATTAAGTAAGTGAGGTGAAGGCTATGTTAACCAGTTTGATGTAAACATTCCAAAATGTATATAAAATCAACACATTGTACCCCATAAATGCAGTACACACAGTTATGTTTTAATAAAAAAGAAAAGAAAGAAAGAAATCAGGCAGGGGGAAGTGGGGAGAAGGAGATGGATGAAAACATACTTGACAGGTACAATGAACACCACCTGGATGCTGGGCACACTTACCACCAGGACTCAAGTATTACCAAAGTGATCTATGTAACCAAAAATATTTGTACCCCCATAACATTGAAATGAAAAAAAAAAAAAAGACCAAGTATTCAGCTAGGTTGCCAATAAAAAGTTAGAGCTGATGAAAGCATATTGAACTTCTGATATCTCAGTAGAATTTCCACCAGAGACAGGAAATTCAGAAGCAATGGTAGCAGCTGCCTAGAAATCCCTGAGGGAGGCCTTTCCTCTGTCAGCCCAGAGTTCCAAGGAAAACTCAAAGCACTCTCACATTTGAGAAATCATTAGCACCAGGACACAATCTCATGGAGTCACTCCTTCAACCCTTCCATTTAATTAAGGCCAATAGAGGACAATCAACTTGTCATAGGTCACACAGGGAATTCAGAGCAATTCCAAGGTGCCATGAAGACCCTTACTACGAAAGCCACTGAGCAGTGAAGAGGGAGAGCAGTGCTGAGAGAGGGGCCTTCCCAAAGGTAAGGGGTTGCCTGCTACCACCCCACTTAGCATGAGCTGTCAGTGGGGTCTCCAGAGAGCATTTATGCTGGACAGCCTTGTCTGTCTGTTTGCCATCTCTTATTCCTTTGGTACTTAACCTCTGGGCCACAGTGCTCTGGTCTCTGCCTGCTAAGAATCACCTTGCCATTTCTTACCACCAGACATCTGTCTGATAAGTGAGCATCAGGCACAATGGGTGCTATATGCTTGACCCCTATTTTCCTAAGAAACTTGGAAAGGGAGGTGCCCCTTCCACCCATGTGTGCAGACTGCAGAAACAGGCTCAGAGCAGTGGTGCAGGGACGATGGAAGGATGCCTGCCTGAGATGTGCCAGAGTTCAGGATTTGAAGCTGGGTTGGTCTGGCTCCACCACGGGGGCTGGAGGTACTCCCCACCCTGCGGCCCTTCTTTGCTACAGCCAGCAGATTGGATTGCTACTTTGAACTCAGGGAACCCGGCACAGCCTTGATCTACTATCTAGAGTCCCAGCCACCATCCGCTCCTTTGCCCCAGGAAGATAAGCCTCTCTGGTCCACTGGACACATAAACCTTGGAAACCCTGAGTTACCAGAATGGAAGCGACGGGCTGGCTGGGCAAGGTTGGGGCATCCAGCCCTGATAAGACCTTGTCACTGCTGGACAAGCTCTCAGAGACGTAAGGCTTTGCGTAAGCATGAGATTAAAAGAAAACATTGTTCAAATATTTATTGTCTTACAGGTATTGACATAAAAAAAGGAGAAAGGCTCTCAGGAGAGAGATAAGACCTAGTGGAACTCTCCGTGCCTTGGTTTTGAATACATGGTTATAATGGAAATTAAATTAGTATTAAATAATAAATAATAACAATACAAGCTGCAAATGTCAGCTGGAGGCAACTGCAGCTTCAATCTGTTAACATATAAAACTAAAGGTGATGGCGAAAATTAAAAAGCAAGCAAGCAAATTAACAGACATAAGCCCGCTGTGCTGTCTGGGCTAGAATCACACGGATTCAGGACAGCGGTTGTGTCTAAGGAGAGAAGGGAGGTGCAGGATAAGGCTGACAAGGAACCAGAGAGTAGTCTTCAAGTGTATCTTTAATTTTAATTTCTTTTAGAAGAAAAGAAAGAACTCTGCAGCAGATGTGACAGAGTACTGACATGCATTAATCCCGCATGGTGGCACGCGGTGGCTTATTGTCCTTTCTCCCTACTTTCCTGATTTTATTTTTGTATTCATGATTTGAAAAAAAAAAAAAATGAACACATCCCTGACACCTATCAATTTACACTTTGCAAAGCCGATTGCACACACAACCTTGAAAGCAAGACAAAGCAGCGTTTATTGCCCACATTTTAGATTCAGAAAATCTGCTGTTTGTGGGGAGGGTAAGAAGGGGGCTTTTTAATCAAGGACACATGGTGGGAGAGGATAGAGTTGGCGTTTCACAAGCTGCTGGCCCAGAGCTCCTTGTGCTACGTTCACCTTGACTTTCAAGACAAAACTGTTCCCCTTTGGCAGAAAAAAATCTCTGTGAGGTTTACATTGGTCCAAGGACTCCCAAGGCATCGAGGCACTCTTGGGCTCTAGCTGCTTGCTCAGTACACCCACCTTCACATCAGCCTGCCCTCCAACACGGAGCCCGGATGCCACAGGCTCAGCTAACCTTTCCTGAAATCTGGATATAAGCCCAGGACTTCTACACAGGTCCCTGTGGCACCTGCTTCACGGCAAATACCAGTCCATTCTCTCTGGGACACTCCTCACCTTTTTATTCCCCTTTCATAAATTTTGTTGCTGCACCTGAGGGGTCTTTTCTACCTTCCCACACTTTCCCCAGACAGAAAGTTGAGTGTGGGTGAGACATTACTACAGTGTGGTAGTTAAGTGTCCGAAGTGTTGGCACCAAAAAGGCCGAGATGTGGACCCTGCTCTGTGCTTCATCCCTGTGAGCCTCTATCTTCTCATGTGTATAACAACAGGGACAGTGAGGCTCTGAGGATAACTTCTTGTTTTCGGTTTTGTTTTTTACCCTTAGTTGATCACCCTTCTTCTGGAAGCATGGTACCTGCATCCACTAAAAAATTGTTTCTCTAACTCTCAGTGTGATTTATATGGGACTGTACATCTCATACCCTGGCCCCCACCAGAGGAGTGTGGATATCACCCAAACAAGGCAATAAGATTCCTTTCCTGGGGGTGCTAGAAAGGGGTATGTCTCTCTGTGATCACAGGCATGAAGCTGCCAGGTTCCATTTCCACGCTTCCATCAGGAAAACTCACCTGAGAATACAGCCAAGGTACAGCCAAGTTGAGCAGAGAGACAGAAAGAATCCTTATCCCATCAGCACACCTGTTGGACTTGTTATATAAGCAGACAAATTCTATTTTTCCATAAGCAAGTTTGATTTGAGTTCCTGTCACTTGCACCCAAGAGTCTGAATTCAGATATAAATACCCTTTAGAAAGTCATTGTGAAGATTAAACAAGATAATGTTGTCCAATCATACACTTAACATCATGGGACATTTTTAAGTTCTCAAGAGACGGTGGCAGAAGTAGTTATTACTCACAGGACGGTAATGGACTCTTGTCCCAGAAAAAGGACTGACTGCTCCTCTGCTTGGCTCTGTAGTCCAGCCTGGGAATGAGCTCTTTCTATCTGACCCAGAGCAAATTTTGAGACTCTGGGGAAGACCCAGAGCAGTTCAAAAGGATTAATTGTCCCATCCTCTAAGTGTTAGGACTAAGGACATAAAGCCGTGAATGACACTGTCATCACTGACACCTTCTTAGCTGTTATCCTAACCGGCATGAGGAATCACGACTCAGTCTTTCACCACCACTGGCCCCTCACATGGCAGTGGGACCTCCAAAGACATTTTCCTCTGATTCAGAAGGACATGAAGCCAATTACCCATTAAAAGCAGAAAGGAAAAAGTGGGGACCTTTGTCAACTCAAATAGGCTTACTTATTTTTGATCCCCAGAAGGTGGTTACCGTACACACTAGGTGTTTAGAAAATGTTTTCTGGTCATCAGCAGTACTGCTGTACCTTGGGCCAGCCTTAGAGGCAAGGGATCGATACAGAGTTCTTACTAACAGGCATCAGGCAGGATAAACTTTCAACTTGTCTTTGGCTCATCCTCCACCATTTCTCATCCTGTTCATCTGAGGCTGTAGGGTTTTCATGTCTCCCTTTTCTTCCAATTCAGCAGTTCTCAATCTATGGGTTGGGGTCGCCTAAATATATCCTGCATATCAGATATTTATATTACAATTCATAACAGTAGCAAAATTACAGTTATGAAGTAGCAAGGAAAATAACTTTATGGTTGGGGGGGTCACCACAACATGAGGAACTGTATTAAAGGGTCGCAGCATTAGGAAGGTTGAGAACCACTGTTCTAATTCTTGACATTAGACGTCATTGCCTCTCACCAAAGCCTTGGAAACAGGTTCCAACTTGTTCCCCACAGTTCTGTCCCACCTCTAACCTCTAACCAGCTTGACAGCCACAGAGATTTTCCTAAGAAACAAATCTGACAATGTCCTCTAAGCAGCTGACTCAAAATCCTTAATGACTCCCTCTGCTATCAAGATAAATTCCACACTTTTTAGGTTAGCAGCAAAGCCCCTTCACAATGTCAGCCCTACCAGCCCCTGCAACTTCATCACCCAAATTTGTTCCCTTGCACAGTGATGACGTGAGTATGTTTTGAAAACTTGCCAGGTTGCCTTGCTCCTGGACAACTCTGCACAGATGGCCTCCTCTGCCTGGAAAACCATTTACCCTTCACTTCCTACCTTCATCTCACTGACACTGATCATCCTTTAGAACTCAACCAAAATGTCTTCCTTCCTGGACAGCTTTCACTGGGCTGAGAGGGATTCGCTCCTCAGAACTTTGATATCATTGACCACATTTTCTCATGAGTACTGAGGAAGCTGAGATGTTTTGTTCATCTCTTGATTCCAGGAATGTAGCGCACAGTCTTACAAAGAAGAAGACATCCAAAAGCAACGGAATAAATAAATGCTGATGGTGATCGGGAGGCTGTCACATGAGAGCACATCCTTGGAGAATAAATGTGCATTGGATGAATAAAGGCAGGTGGAGAAGGCCATTCCTTGCTCTCAATCTTATTTTCCACAGCCCGTATCTTTATGTTAGAGAACCAGTGCCTCAGTTTTCACTGCAGAATGGTGCTCTCGGTGCACATCTGGCCTTCCCAGTAGTATACAGAACTCTCTAGTGCAAACAGTATGTCCCATTCCTCTATGTGCCCCTCCTAGGGTTTAGTGACAGAAGGTCAGAGCATAAGCTCTGGATCAAAAAAGACCTGCTTTCGAATGCTAACTCTGCTGCCTTATTCCCTCAGTGAGGTTGGCCAATTTATGGAACCTCTGTGAGCCTTTATTGCCTTCTCTTTAAAGTGAGGTTAAAAAGTACCCGCCTAAGGATTCTAGCTATGTTTAAATGTAATATTACATGCACTCACTTATGTATATAATACATACTTGTATATAATACATACATGTATATAATACATACTTATATAATACACAGTGTCTACTGTGTGCATGCAATTGAGTACACACAGATAAACAAAACAGATACTGATTTTACTACATAAATTGTCAAGTCTAATAGAAGGCAATAATACGCATGTAATACATATTGCAATGTTTGAGAACCACAATAAAGGAAACGGGTGACGTACTGAATTTAGCTTGATTATGGGTTCTGGGGATGCCGTTCTGACTTAGGCGGAGAACTGAAGGGTAAGTAGGTGTTAACCAAGGCAAGAGCTATACCACCTGCCAAGCCCCAGCACTGGGTAAGAGCACACAGCCTGGTGTACAGGAGACTCAGTAAATTCTAGTGTTACTTCTGGGGAGGACAGATCAGTTAATGATTAAGAACTTAGGCCTTGGAGCTGAATTGTCTGAGTTCAAAACTTGGCTCTGCTACTAACGTGCAGTGTGATTTTGACAAATTTCTTTACTTCTCTGAGCTTCGGTTTTCTTGCATATAAAATAAAGAAAATATTGTTCCCGTTGAGAAGAATGGATGAATTAACTTTTGGAGGTCATTTAGAACAATGCCTGGAATGTCAAAAACACTCTTTAAATAATAGCTATTCGTATCATTGATTCTTTTTGTGCAGTCCAAAGTATTTACATGGATATTATCACGAACGAGAAAGAAAATGTCTTGTCTGAAAAAGGGAGAAATTATGGGAGGTTGTCCAATAAAGCACCAGAAATGTGGTTTGCCTCTGTGTAAATGGTACAATCCTTGCCTCTAAAATTGGCTCATTTCATGATGCCATTGGTATTCTTGAGACACTTCGAAGGGACTTCCCTGACCTGCCATTGGTTATCTACATTTTTGACAAGAGCATTGAGAATCCTGGAAGAAAGTTACCAGTCCAAGACAACATATTATTCAAAAATTCACAAGATGAAAGCAAAAATAAACAAATAAAAAAAAATCTCTGGGGTTTCCTCTGCCTTTTAAAAAGATGTTTTTGTTGATTTAATATTCATCTAGAAGCCAGCAAAGTTGCTGTTTATTTATTCTACAGCCTATGAGTTTTTTCCTTACCCCTGTCCCCTCTCCCCTCCCTGTTACAGGCCACAGATACGATTCTTCTTTGGAAAGATCTGGTTAATGGTATTAAAATTACTGCACACTTTGAAGAAGAGATTGCTGTGCTGGGGACAGGCTTTGATAAGGGTGAGAGGAGTTGGATACAGCCATGGGAGGCAGACAGACAGCTCACCCACCCACAACTTCTCCACAAGCAAGACAGCTCCCCGGCTTTCCTTGCTTGTTTTAATCTGTGAATGTTTCCCAGAAAGAAATAGTAACTTCTCCTTTTTCTGGCAGAGTTGCCTGATGAAACTCCCTGAAAACAGGGCCTCTCCCTCCCCCCTTCATGCTGGCCTCACACATGCTAATGCAAATCAGTCCTGACCCAGCCAGGGGTCTTTGGGAAGGCTGCCAGGAGCTTTAGAACAAACATGCAAAGAATGTTATTTCATTTCTGGCATCCTGGGGAAAAAGAGACCAAGAGAGTGAAGTTGGGCAGTGGAGAGAGAGAGAGAGAGAATTATGAATGCTTCCTGCATGTAGTAAGAGTGAACAAACAGAAAGGGCAGGAAGGCAGGAAACTCACACAAATAAAGGGCCTACTAGGTGCCAGAAACTGACATACGTGGGATATTTTATTTAGATTCCAACATGTACTTCATGAAATAGGATTTATTGCTCCCACTTTTTGGACACAGGCAAAAGCTTGGTCTCCAATTGCTAGGCAATTTTTCAAAGGTAATAGAACCACTACAAACCAGTAGAGTCGGGATTTGAACTCAGATTGTAAAATTTCAAATATCAGGTTCTCTTTTCTCACTGGGGCTTTTATTGGTTGCCCTTTGACTGACTCTCAAAGAAAACTGAGAGTGAATCAACCACACACAGTGACTCCTACCATCTGTCTCCTCTCTATCCCCTTCCATTGTTCTAATTCCAGATCTATTATCTCCTACCAGAAAGATTATAAGGCACCCCTAACTAGTCTCCCTGCCTTCAGGGCCTCCTCCCCTAAGCCATACACCACAGAGAGCTTTCTAAAACCCAAATGTGGCCACCTAGCTCCTTAGTCCACAATACAAAGAGGTCTTCCAAGCCTGTCTCATATACCTTCAATTTCAACTGTCTTGAACTTTTCAGTGGCCCCATAGTGACCCTCCAATTTCCTGCCTTCTTGCCTTCAGGAAAATGACTACAAATGACTCATATCTCATGTTTAAAGGGCTCCTGGTTGATGTTCAGAAGAACACAGAGATGTGAGCAACTGTACGGGGAAAAGGGCAATTAGCTAAGGCTAAGCCCCTCCATGCCACGCCTTCATTTAGTAGATGAAGCCCTACTGAAGAAAGACCTTGCATGTACTTGGCATGTACTTGATATTGTGATGGACACCCTATGCCTGGGAGCTCTGCACATATTAACCATTCTGTATTTGCCTTTAAACAACACAGTTCTAATATAGAAAGTAGCAATACCCCCACCTTATGGGTATGGAAATTTATACTCAGGGAGAAAAAGCATCTTGTATATCAGAAACTGTCTGAATTCTGGAATGATCTTAGGACAGCTGACTCAAAACCTCATGCTTTTAGTCTCTCAGACAAAGAGAGAGCAACCGGGTTGTAGTGGAGGAGACAAGCCCTGGTCCAGCTCAGCTCTGACATTGGCTTTCTGAGTGACCTAGGGCAGGCCTCAGTCCCTTCCTGGGCTTTAGATTTTCCCACAAAAAGAAAGGGTTCAGATAGATCAATGATGTTTGTGGTCTCAAGTTTACTATATTGTGATTCAAATACGAAGGGAGAATAGGGCTGTTGGTTGATTGGAGAGTCTTTTCTAGGGGAATGGGGAACAAAACAGAAAAAAATATGCCAGAAGTCTGGAGTCTATCTCACTTCTGACTCTCTACACATCATTACTGGCTATCCCCTGCTGTCTGCTCACACCTTTCCAGTGATGATCTCAGGACTGCTCAGAGACCCCTTCACAGCTGGAAGTGGGAGTGGTAGGAGGTAAGGACCCAGCCCTCAGTGTACAGTGACGGACTCACAGCCCAGACTATGGGAGCAGGAGGAAGTTAGGTAGCCTGGTCTCCTGCCTGAGTTCATTCCGAGAGTCCTAGACAGTCAGAGCAGGAAGAGACTTCTCCATCTGACTCCCTCATTGTAATGAGGAAGAAGCTGACATCAGAATGGTGCAGGGCTTGTGACCCTACCCGAAGACACTCTCCTGTGCTGAACTGTCTCTGTGTCTCCTCCCTAAAAAGGTGACATTAAGGCAGAAAGTGATGGTCACAGTCTACTAGTAAGAGACATGGTCCAGAAGTCAGGATTCCTATGTGTTAATCCATGAAGCCTAGGGGGTGTCTTGAGCTCTCAGGTTCCACTGAGAAAACTGACCTAGATTAGTGTTCCCAAATGAATGACCCATAGGTTAAAAAACTGCTCTATTCAGCCAGCTTTAAATTGGTTGCCAACAGGTATTCATTAGGTCTTACTTAAGCATCTAGATTTCTGGCTTGGAAGATCTGTCAGCACTAGGTCAGCATTCTGACATGGTAACAAGTGGCTGGAGCTAAGTATCCTCTGCTCCATTGCTAGTTTTCAACAGTTGCCACTGCTCCCCATTATCAAGCATTTGGCCACACTGACCCATTAAGATTACTAAAAGCACATGACAAAGAGCTTCCCCGCCCTCCACAGCTCCCCACTGCCCCATCACTGCCCTCTGAGATTGCCAGCCCACTGAGGACCAGAGAGAGAATGTTTGCTGGTAGAGGGCCGAAATCAGCCTCCCTTGGAGCCTTGCACCTCTGTCCTTGCTCTTTAATGAACACTTCTGTACCCTGTGACCTCTGCACAACTCTACAAGTGCTGAAGGCAGGTGGGTTCATTCTTCTGCATCTTTTGTTAACGTGAAAAAACATTCCAGGCCACTCCAGTGTTACTCAGTGACATCGTTTCTCAGGCTTTCAGCGGTCTGCTTCCTCTCCTCCAGGCATGGTTCAGATACTTGGTCAGTTCTCCTCTCTTGCAAGTCAACTCTGCCCTCCAGCCAAGAAGCCCGTTCACCCATTTCTCCCTTGAAGCTTTCCCTCACTCTGTGTGGAGCCACAGTGTGCCTCCTGACTCTCACCTGCCTCTTCAGCCCAACTCCGGGAGCTCCCCTGCTCTCCACACTCCTGCTCCGTCACCCTGCCTCTTGTCTCCCAGACATCTCACAATCTGTCCTCTGTCTCAAACCCTCTTTACCTCCATGTCAGTTTCTTGGGACTATCATAAAAAATGACCATGAACATGAAGGCTTAAAACAACAGAAATGTGTTCTCTGAGTGTTCTGGAGGCCAGAAGTCAGAAATCCATGCACCAGCAGAGCTGTGCTCCCTCTGAAGGCTCTCAGGAAGGAGCCTTCCTCACCTCTTCCAGGTCTTTTTTTTTCCATCAGTTTTTCTTAGCCCCACAGGTTCTTTGGCTTGGAGTAGCTGCACTCCTGTCTCTGCCTCCATCTCCACCTGCCTTCTCTCTGTATGTCTCTCTGTGTCCTTGCCTCTTCTTAGAGTGATCCTAGTCTTTGAATGTAGGGACCAGTCTAATCTAGTATGATCTCACCTTCTTCCTTACTTAATACAAAGATCATTTCCAAATAAGGTCACATTCTGAGGCTCTGGATAGACACAGGTTTTCCATGGACACTGCTCAACCCTCCATAGCCCTTGCTCTAACTTCCTCAGGAAGGTTTTGCGGCAGAGAATCGCCTGGGCTTCCTTGGTGTTCCCATATCCCTGGGCGTTCCCATCAAACTGTCATGGAACAGCCTGGTCCTTTCTCAGTCTCACCACGATGCATGTGAGCTCCTACCTTGGTGTGAGGCACCTTGCAGATGGCCAACAAACATGTCCTTTTCCTGAACATTCTGCACTGCGGTCAGTCATGAAGAACAAGAAGAAACTACTTCCAGATGTTTCCAGAACTGAGCTGAGACTTTGCTGCTCCACATTGGCCCAGCACACTCCCCACTTAGGGCAATACTCACTGGGTCCCTAAATGTGTGAGGACTATCTACCCTTCCCCCTTTTCCACAACAAATGGCCTCCCTGACTCTCCATTCAACATAGCCTATTCTCCAAACCAAGGTCAGAGTGGTCACCACAAAACATAGGCTAAGGTATAGCCTGTCCATCCTCACAAGTCCCCACTGCCTGCAGCATAAAATCCAGCTCCCCTGTTCAGGACTCAGGCCCAGCTCTCCAGCAGCCCCAGCCTTCAGCTCCCCCCACCCACCCTCCACAAGGCTACATGAGTAGCCTGTGCCCTGTCCCTCTGGAACCCTGGCTGGCATCCCATTCCTGGATGAGGTCTTGACACAGTGTGAGGAAAGAAACAGCCTGCCTGTGAGTCCCCAGCAGGTTTTAGGAGTCTTGCTGTCTGTCGGCTGAAAAACAGCGTTATTTTCCTCTATGAGCCTCTCTTGGCTTAAGATCCATGGCTGTATTTGCTTTTGGCTTGAGGACAGCTCTTCCCCTCTACGGGCCCCCACTGTGCACTTTGGAGAGGTCAGTGCAACTTGATTAAGGACAGAATTGAGTCATTAGACTGCTGCCCTCACCCCCGTTTCCTGAAAGGACTGGGCACCACAGCTGAGGAAAATTCACATTCTACCTGAGTTTGGGGACAACAGAGGTCTTCAGCTCCTGCTGAGCTCTGGCACCTTTGGCCACACCCAACTGGCTGCTCACCCCAGAGTCAGATAATAGGTGCAGTCCCTTGTGTTCAGGCCTGCGGCGTGGGGTATGGGCTGGGAAAGGAGGAACACAGAGAGAAAATGCACAGAGGATGGAAGAAGAAGGATCCTGGGAGCTAGCAAGACAGAAATGCTAAGAAAAGGAGAAAGAGACAGAGGAGACGGAGAGAGAGAGGAATACACAGATACAAAAAGACAGAGACAGATGGACGGAAAGTCAGGGTGACATAGGAAGGCAGTATCCATAAGCAAGACACAGGGACCAAGAAAGCAAAGAGAAGAAGGACAGGGGAAAAAAGTAACTTAAAAATGGGCAAAAGAAAATGTTGGAAAATGAGAGGG
>NW_003852409.1:19606886-19616958 GCF_000181295.1 Otolemur garnettii
GGAACGAAGGGAGGAAAGGAGGGAGGGAAGGGAGAATGATGGATGGTGGGAAGAAAGGAAGAATGAAAATGAAAACAAGAATGAGAAAATTTCATGGTAAGAAAGAGAAAGCCAGTAAAGAGCAGGACAAGAACTCTGTTAGTCCCCTCCTGGCTTCTTTCCCTGGTATGTCCTGGATCAACCTTGGGCTGGAGCCTCAACTTGTGGTGGTTCAGAGGCTGCAGCCCAGGCCCTGGGTCAGCATGGAAGGTTTCCCTGTGCACATTTCCTTTCTTGTAAGAGCTTAAAGTCCCCTGAGGAGTTGGCCAGGTCCTGTCTGGGTCTTGGCTCAGAGGGCCCACTGAATAGATTGGGTCACTGAATCTAAGAGAAGACAGAAGTATCTAGCCTTAAGTTGAATGAAATGTATTCACCTGGACCCAGAAGCTGGCCTCCCCAATACCAAGGGTGTGGGGTCCATCTCCTTGCCTCTAGCATCTCCTGAGATGCACTGCCTTTGCATTCATGAAAAGGTCCTCTAAAAATGGAGAAACTGAGGCCTCCAAAGTGGAAACCATCAGCTCAGGGCCCAATAGCCACCTAGGTCTAAAGACAGAACAGCCCTCAGGCTTCTCCCCTTCTATCACATGGGAAACCACTGTTGAAAGCCAGCCCTCGAGGTCTCCTGATGACTGTCATGCTGTTTCCAGTAAATTTGGGGCTGCTTCTTGGCACAAAGAGAGGAAATAAAGAGGGTAGGGTAAGAATGTAAATAGAAGGAAACACTGGGATTCCATCTAATATATAATTATAGTATCCATGGCAGGGGTCCTGGTGGCTTCTGCGATGTGCTGCCCAGGGAGAGATAGTGACCTGGGGTGGCAGAGAGCCCAGCAATGCTCCGTCCAAGGCTCTAAGCCCTCCGGGCCATTGGAAAAGCATCTTTGGGCCAGGAGCCTGGACTTATTGCAGAAACACTCAGGAGTCTGGAGATGCTGGGACACAACCAGCAGCTCAGAGATGGAAATGAAGGTCTCACACACGACAACAGGAGTCTATCCTTGGGAGGAGCAGGGGTCCTCGTATGGACCTGGGGCTCAGCTTTTTGTGTGGCACTGTGGGAACTGGAGGAGGACAGGCCTTGGACTGAAATTCAGAGGTAGCCACACAGCTTTTGGTGTGAGAAATGAAAATTGGTTTTTCATATTGTTTCCAACTCATCTGAGTGTGGGTTTTTGTAACAAGGTCCCTTTTCACAACTTCCACTTTCTGAGCCCTGATGTTTCTGCATCTCCAATTCTTCTCACAATGTAGCGTGGTGATTTTGAGCTCAAGCACTACAGATAATTTGGCTGGGTTCCAATATGCCTCCACTTATTAGCTCTGTGGCTCTGGTCAAGCGATCAACCTCTCTGGCCTTTAGTTGCCTCCTTTGCTGGATTAAAATAAAAGCAACCTTCTTAGAGGACTGTTTGAGGATTAAATTAGATAAGACTTATGAGGAAGGAAGAAAGGAAGGAAGGGAGGGAGGGAAGGAAGGAGGAGCTAATGGGCACAGGTAGAAGGAAGGAAGGAAGGAAAGGAGGGAAGGAGGGAGAGAAAAAGAGGAACAGAGGCATAGAAACCCAGAGACGGATGGAGAGATAAGGTACTGGACCACAACCTGGCACACGATGGGTGACACCCGAATATTTGGTGAGAAAGTGAGTGGGAGATGATGTGTGAGTGAAGGGGAGAAGTTGGCGGCTACAGGATTTCTACACTGACTTGGGAATTTGATCAAACCATTCAACAAGTATTTACTAGATTCTTAACCAGCCAGGCACTGTTTTAGGTACCAGGGACAGATGATGAACCAGGCAGACACAGACTCTGCTCTATGTCTTTCTAGTGAGAAAACACAGAAAGTGGTGAGTAAACAGATTCTAAGTCTTCACAGCTTTGTGTGTCTGGCGGAATCTATGGTAGATGGGGTGGTCAGGGAAGGCCTCGCTAAGGAGGTGACATCGAATCACAGATCTGAAGGAGAATGAGAAACTAATCATGGCCAAAGGAAGAACACCTCAAGGCTGCTCAGAGAGTGAGGAGAAAGGGGGCTGGTGTGAGGGATGAAGTCTTAACCTGATCTCCCATGAACGCTGTGAAGAAGGGTGTCTGCTGGGACCGTAGCCTGACCCGACTGCTTAGGTAAAATGTGTAATCACAAATCGTGGTCACAGTGGTTACTCCTCCGCCGCCTCCTGCATTTGTTAAGGACCCACAATGAGCTTGGCTGTATCTGGCGCCCTTTCCATGTTTCTGTTCATTATATTCCCCCAACTCTATAAAAAAAGTCCTATTATGATTCCATTTCACAGATGAAAAAACAGAAACCCTGAGAGGTGAAAGAACTTGCACAAGGCCACACAGTGGATCGGTGCTGGAAGCAAGAAAGAAACCCGCCACTACCTGATTTCTAAAGCCTGATTTAAAATTATGTGTGTGGGGTGATAGTGGAAATCAGAGATTCAAAATATCTATTGTCCTTCTTGTTGTTGCTCTTCAACAGACACAGAGCGGTGCTGATGACCTTGCACGCACTCACACCACCTTATGAAAACACCAAAGCCCTCTTCCATCTACAATCCAGTAGTTTAATCTTTGCAACAACCTGGGAGGTAGGATTGATTATTTCCATCTTATGGATAAGAAAGTAACGTGCAAACTCTCTTCCCCCCATTCTATAGCCTGTGATCTGGGTCCTGCAGTCCTCAAGCCTGGTGCTTTTTCTATCACAAACAGTGCTGCTAGCAATCAGAAGCCCCCTCCTCTCACACTTCGGCAGGTGTTTCTGACAACTGCACTCATTTAAGTGGACAAGGACAGGAATAGCAGCACATCAGGGGTCAGGAGGGGAGGGTGGGCTTAGAAGCAGGTAGGGTAAGAATCTCAGCCTTCTTGTCATGTGACCTTAGATACCATGATGACTCTTTCTAGCCCTAGTTTTCCCACTTGTGGAATTGGAGAGGATGTAAATATCACGATGATATCCTTAGGGCTGTGGAAGGACTAAATGCACATGGACCTTAGCACGGTTCCCAGCACACAGTGAATGCTCAACCAAGTGCTATTCTGACTATTAACCAGAAAGTACTGGTGGTGCTCAGAGGCAGAACTTTAACTTGGAGTCTCCATCCCAACCTCCGTGTGCAAGTCTCAGGACCGCAGAATTTAACCTTCCCATGCTGCAGACAGAACCCTGAGGCCAGAGGAGGAGGAAGAAGGGCTACAATCCGTGCTGGCAGCAAGGCGAGCCCTGCGACTGGCTCCCACCCTCAGGCTCTCTTTTTGCCTTTCAGCAGGGCTTTGCTTTTTATCCTACCCTCCCAACCCCACCCACCCCTGCTAAGAAAGAGCCTTCCCCTAAAAGCCCCTCTTCCCACCATGGATGTTGGCACTTGGCTATGGGTCCCCAGGCTCCCTTGCCTTTCCTTCCACAGGGCTGAAGCCAGGAAGGTGAGGGTGGGCCTGGGGCAAGTCTCTGACTGTATGGGAATGAGCCCCCACCCCAGGAATGAGGCCTGGCTGCTGCTGGCATGTTTGCTGCGGACCCTTTGGCAGCCATCCATCATTAGAGAAAAGCAAGGCAGCCAAGACAAGACAGAGGCTAATTACCTTGGGTAGTAGGAAATTGGAGAGCAGTTACAAAAAGGGTGTCTGGGCCTCCGTCCAGGCAAGGGCAGCGACCATGGATACCCAGCCTGGCCTAAGCCATTGGCCCTGAGTGGAGACACCTGCTCAGGGTCACCCTTGGCCTCCACTCCAATAACCCATGGGAACAGGAGCTGGCCCTGCTGTCAGACTTTCGTGGGACCCTCTCCCTCTGCTGCTTTTGTTTGTTTTCATTCAAAAGTAAAACAAATGAAACAAACAAGAAAATTCAATTTAAACAGGGCACAGAGGGCTGATGTTTCTGTTTGGTTACACCAGGGTGAGCTTAGGACAGAAAATAGCCTTGACTTTCACTCCCCCAGTTGGTCTCACCCTGCGGCTCTGTGTAAAGTTACACGGATGGAGGGGCTGCAAAAGCCATTTGCTTTTCTAGGTGGGGTGGAGAGAAGGAGCTGGACATGGGGAGGGAAGACTGAGAGAGAGAAATGGAGGCCAAAATTCAAGTAAGAAACCGGGCAGAGAGGTGAGATATATTCACAGAAACCCAAATTAAGAGAGAGACAAATTAGAAAGGAAAAGAAGCGATGATAAGGAGAAAGGCAGACAGACAAAGACAGGGAGCCAGAAGAAAATCCTGACGCCGAGAAGGAATAAAGGACCGCAAAGCAGAGAGGGAAGGCGCGGAAACTAAGGTGAGACGTGAAACGGAGGCGGGTGGGAGCCCAGGAAGGGGAGGCCACGAATGAGAACAAACCCCACAGCTTTGCTCAAGCTGAATTGAAGAGGTTGAAATGACAGACTAGGGAGGGAACAGAAATGTCCAGCCCAAGATCCCACAGGCAACAGTGGTGGTAGCAGGCTGTGAACCCAGACTCCTTGTGCTCCACCTGAATCCTCCCAGAGGCATGGATGGTGCACTGGGGCCAAGTTTGCTTAACAGAAACTCAGCTCTTTCCAAGCCCTCTCTCCTCTGGATGCATCTTCTCCTTTCATTCTATTTACTTCTCCCCAAAGATTTCCAGATGATCGTTCCTTCTATGGCTAGTGGGACCCCATCTGGCTTATGAGACCAGCTCCTCCAGGGCTGTCCTTGGAAGAAAGAGACACTGATAGCCAGGGACTGAGTCCAGGGCAATGACGCAGGAAGAAGAAAGTAGCAAACATTTCCTTCAGGCCTCCTACGTGCTGGGCATTCGGGTGAACTTGGTTTGTGGAGTTTCTCAACTCAACCCTCTTCCCTAGACCCCCATGTGAGAGGGACAATGATCAGCCTCCTTCTCCAGGGGGCAGAAACTGTCTCAGAGAGGAGTGAAAAATGATTTGTCCCAGAGCAGGTGATAAGTACGGAACAGAATCAGGATTTACACTCAGCCTGTCCCCAACGCCTATGCTCTTTCCACTGCCACACGTGGTCTTTCTGGCTCAAAAGGAAGAAAACAAATTTGGGTAATAAACGAGCAGCAGAAAATGAGAAACCCTCAGAACTGACCCTGGAACTATTTCAAAACTCCAGACTGAGTTGGTCAGGCTTCACGGGAGGAGAGCCGCCAGTGGAATGAGAGACCGTTCCAAACAACACCCTGGTTTCTTGTCAGAGTGGCCCAGATCCCAGGGCCATTAATAAAATCCATCTCAGAATAAATAAATAAATAAACGGATCTTTTAAAAAGCATTCTGAGTCAGGGAATGACAAGCGCGTTTCCAGGACAGAAGAAGAAAAAGAATGTTCCCCGCTTTAAAAGGTGGGGGGGGGGGCAAAGTCTGTAGTAAGAAAAAGAAGAGGTGAGGGCGAGTGTGCATCTCTATTAAAGGCAGCAGTTGATCTGTCTGTGTTAATTGCTTTAGGGGTTCCATAAAACATTTCACTGCTCTGCACAGAATGGGGTTGTAGGATTCCAGCCCAACTGACAGCAAGTTCCAACGATGTCACCCATGACAGGGCAACAGCAGCAGCTGTGATAACGGCTCACAGTTCCCATATTCCTATGTGGAGCTCATCACCAAACAAAGCTTTTCTATATTAACTCGTCAAGTCCTCCTGGGGTCCCAGGGAGCCTACACTATAGTATTCGCATTTTCACAGGGGGGATGAGGTGCTCACTCAATGTCACATGGATGAGAAAGGGCACAGAGAAGATTTGAACCTAAGGCTGTCTGCGTCCAGTCTCCATCCTTAACGAGGAACAGAGGAACCAGAAGCCAGTCACCAGGAAATCTTTAGAAAATGCCACTTGCTTTATGCGATCATAATTTTTAGCTCCCATTCTAGTCACATGCTTATATTTCATAAATGAAGTGATCCCAGACCTCAGGGTAGTGGTGCCAGCCTCTCTGATTAAGGCTATAGAGTCATCTCCTCCAAGTCTGCAACCTAATCCCACCACTTTCTGCCAGAACCATGGTCATCCCTTAAGGCTTGAGGTATATCCTGCCACCTCTGCAAAGATGTCCCACTGGAAGACATCTGATAGCCTATTTTCCTCTGTGGATTCTATTCGTAGGGCATTTACTGTCCCTAAGTTATTTACAATAAAGCTTGGGACTCAACATCTCAAAGACTGGTAGTGACAGAGCCCGGGTCAGGAGCCCCAACTCTCAGCTTATGATGATATTACTCAGTTTACACACCACTGTATTGGGTGTTCCAGGGAGATTTAATGTGTCAAGTAGTCAAAAGAATACAATAGTCTTTTTAAAAAGGCATGGTTTTCAGCTAGGTAGTGAAAGGGGGAGAGGGTTTTATAAAGATGAGGGAGGTTCACAGATTGTGGAAGGACTAATATTTATTGAGCACTTACTTTTCTGTTGTTGTTGTTTATTTTTTGAGACAGGGTCTCACTCTGTTGCCCTGGGTAGAGTGATGTGGCATCATCACAGCTCACAGCAACCTCAATCTCCTCGGCTCAAGCAATCCTCTTGCCTCAGCCTTCTGAGTATCCGGGACTATAGGGGCCAGCTATGATGCCAGGTTAGTTTTTCTAGTTTTAGTAGAGACAGGGTCTTGGTCTCCCTCAGACTGATCTCAAATTCCTGAGGTCAAGCAATCCACCCACCTTGGCATCCCAGAGAGCTGAATTATAGGCATGAGCCACCGCACCAGCCTTGAGCACCTGCATATACTGTGCTAGGGGGTTTCTCATTTAATTCTTCTTACACAACTCTGCAAGCTGGGTTTATTATTTCTGTTTCACAAAGGCTGAAACTGAGGCTTACAGAGGTAAAGCGACTTATTTAAAGTCACATAGCTAAGAATATCAAAGCTAGATTTGAATGCATAGTCTGTGGCCTTTCATACAATCATCAGGTTATACATTATCTGAAAATAGGACCACTGTCTTAGTCACATCCATACCTGCAGTCTTTAGCACAGTACCAAGATGCAGGAAATCTGAAGTTGTCTGCTGAATAGGGAAATGAGTTATGAATAAGTGAATAAATATGTGAGTGAACAAAGTAACTGATGAATAAATAAGTGAAAGAAATGAAGGCAGTTAAATGCCCATGAGCAAATGGACAGATGGTTGGATATATGGACAGAGGGAAGGTGAGAGGGAGCAATGAATGGAGAATGGATGAGTATTTGGGTTAATGGATGCATACGTGAATCAGTGAATCAATCACCAAGTAACTGAACATATCAGTTGGAACTTCAGCTTTCCAGGTTGATAAAGGAGGTGACCTATGATTTCCTAATTAACATACATGAAGAGAACTGGTCTCTATAACTTTGTGTTAGAGCTTGTGAAGGTTGTATCCAGATGTAGCAACACTTACTGAGGTGGGAAGAAACAAAAGATGAGCTCCTTTTCTTTTCCAGGACTAACAAATAAATCTCAGAGTAACTTCCCCTTTCACCCCCAGGATTTTGAATTCAGTGAATTCTATAAAGGTGTGGTAATGGCACATGTTTCTAAGAGACTGGCTGGGTCGATCAATAAAAAATTACATATTACATATATTAGGATCTATATCTCAGTATGTACATATATATATGGCCCAGTGTGTGTGTATATACGTACATATAAGTGTAAATATGTATGTAGATATCTCAGATGTGGTAATGTAATAATTTAGAGGCAACAGCACGGAAGAGAAAAAAGGACATTAGGCGGGAATTCTTGCTCCTGCTCTCCTCGATAACTTTCTCTATGATCTTGAGTAAGACACTTTCAGTCTTTGGGCTGAAGATTCTCCATCAGTAGAAGGAATGGTTTTGAATTTCTGGCCTCCCTGGACACTTCAGCACTAATGTTGTGTGTTCTGTGACTCACATGGCTATATTTCTCAAATGGACACTTCTAAGCCTCAGAATCTCAAGGTGCTCTTATTAGCTGGCCAACAAAACATTTGGCTTGCCTGGATAGAATACCTCATGTCTTTCCTAGTGGCTTAAAACCATCCTGCCTGCTTTATGCTCCCCGCACACCCACACATCTTACTTGTAGAGACCATCAGGCTCCAGACACTTGAAGATGACGGAGTAGATACTGACTTCAGGGACCTCTCCATGGCTTCGACCAGCTGCCACACAGGATGTGCCCAGGCCAGAGAGTAAGTCATCAGCAAAACTCAGGAATTCTCCTGGAAGGAGACACAGAAAGATGAGCTCCCCAGATCATCCCTTAGTGAGCAGACATTCTTGCTATCATCCAAACCTATGAAACGTCTAGATACCATTATCAGGAGGATTACAGAACAGAAAAAAATAAAAAAAAAAGAGTATAAGATATAAAAATGACCTAGATTAATACATAGACTTGATGACTCTTTGTTCAAATTTATGTGTAAATTCTTTCACCTGTAAAGTGAGAATGTTAATACCTACCTTCATAAGACTGTAGCAAGGCTCACATGAAGTAAATTACTGTGCAATAAAAATGCATGAGAAGGTAACAAGAGGATTATGCTTTCTTTCTGTCCAGAGTAACCTATTCCATTCTTGTCACCAACAATAACTCCCAGTTGTATACCAACGGAAGGGTCAGGGACTGACCCACCCCACTGAAGGGGTTTATACAGGACAACAGAACATGCAAAAACAAACCATCCATGGGGTCAGTCCCTGACAGCTTTAAACAGGGTCCCCCTTTCTTAGAATTGCATTTTTCTTCTCAGTATGATGAAAGAGTTACACAAAGGATATGAAATAGTTTTCACAGAAAATGGCCTTCATTATGCACTGTCCTGGATTCATGGAGTGCTATGTTGAGAAGGACAGAGACCTAACACAGTTAGGGGAGAAAGAGTTCTATCATTGATGAGTGATGAAGGTCCTGGGTCAGGACGGAACAGTGGTAGAATAAGTGCTGCATACTTGCGGTCCCCCAACTCCATGGTTTCTAAAAGTCAGTCGAGTCACTGAATGTTAGGAAGCAGCTTACATGTATTAGAAAGAGAACAAACAAATGAGATGAGAAAGTAAAAAAGACGACAAAGGATAACTGAGTATCTGTAATCTAATCTCAGTTCGGCTAAACTACTACAGCTTCTGGCAACTCCATTCCCATCTCTGCACGTTAGTTCCCTCCTCTGTAAGATGAAAACGCTGATCACTATTAGGATTCTAGAAAAAATGCAATAAAAACAGAGATGGGAAGAAAGATTGAGGGTTTTTTTTTTCTTGCTTTGTTTTGTTTTTGAAACAGAGTCTCACTCTGTTGCCCTGGATAGAGTGCCATGGCATCATCACAGCAACCTCAAACTCTTGGGTTAGAGCAATCCTCTTAGCTCAGCCTCCCAAGCAGCTGATAGGATAGGTGCCCACCTCATTGCCTAGCTAGTTTTTCTATTTTTAGTAGAGACAGGGTCTTGCTCTTGCTCAGGCTGGTCAAGAACGCCTGAGTTCAAGCAATCCACCCGCCTTGGCCTCCCAGAGTGCTGGGATTACAGACCTGAGCCACCACACCTGGCCCAGAAAGATTGAGTTTTAAGGACAACCCCCATCAAAAGAAAAAAGTTATAGGGACAAAAATTGCAGTACTATTTATAAACTAGTTTAGAAACAAACATTTGATAATACAGAAACGGCTATATCTGTTGTAGTTCAATGATGCAATGAGATGTTTTATAGCCATTAAAAATAATTTATGAAGTAAATGAAAGGATATTTGCGACATTTTGTGAAGTTAAAAAACAGGTTATGCTATTACAGAATAATCCAATTTTGCAAAAATTCCATAGATACATGTATTTAAAAACAGAAGGCAGAAGATAAAGCAACGGCTTAATAGTGGCTCTGTCTGGAGAGTGAGATAATGAGCACTTTTTCTATTTTATTTGTGCTTATCTCTTTTTTAAATTATCTTCAATAAACATATATTGCTTTTGTAACAAGAAAAAAAATCAACAAAAAATTACTTTAAAAAAAATAAACGAGCCAGACTAAATGGCCTTTTAGTTCCCTTCCAATTCTAAAATTGGATGATTTAGGAGCAAAGCTGCC
>NW_003852409.1:19617075-19636680 GCF_000181295.1 Otolemur garnettii
CAGCTACATTCTCTTCTCTCCCTGGGATGAAGGATCAGCCAATACAAGGAAACCATAGAGAATGTTGGCCAAGTATCTGAAGGGACTGGGACTCAGAGAAGCCCTGTGGGGCTCCTTTGTCATAAAACTGGCTGGGTAGGATGTACAGATCACTTCCTGTTGGTCTTTCAAGGAAAAGTTTCAACCCTAAAGAAGCACAGTATAAAAATAAAATGCTTCATTCTTAGCCGGACAAGGGAATCTTGTAACACTCATCTGGTGAATTGCTTGGATGGCCCTGGGATTCCGCTGAACAGATGGCTACTGGTTTTTGTTTTTCATTTTTTAAAAGACAATATACCACTTCACAGAATTGACATGTAGGTGCAGGAACAAGTGTCTAAGTCGGGCTGATGTCAACAATAGCAACCTGCAATTTCAGCTGCTACTGCAAAGCAGACCCGGGACTGAGTATTATTTCCACCCTGGGTTGAGAGCTTTTAAATCTCTCGTGCCTCAGTTTCCCTTCTCACCACAAGGGGTCTCATAGTTCTCTTATGGGCTTAGCGTCTAGAAAGTAAAGGCAAGAGTCTAGAAAGAAACAAAAATGCCTAGAACCAGAGATTTTGATGGAAAATGAAGAGGTGAATGGAACTTTCATTCATCACAAATTTTGACATCCCATGTTTCCTCTCTATGCCTTGTATGTGAGCTTCTCCCAATACAATCCTAAACCAATAAAATCTTCATTCTAACAAATATCAAAGCAGAGCAATGTATAGTGTGGAAAGTTAAGAGAGAGAGAAAGAGAGACGTGGGGTCATTCACTGGATAGAGTGAGGGTCTTGTTTCACTCGGTTTCTCAGGATTCTAAGTCTCACTGCTTGTTTTTGTTTTCTTTGAGCTTGGATCTACGTCTATCTGCTTTTCAATTTGTTTCCAGATAGCCATTGAGAAGAGTTGGCTCTTCATGAGGGAATTCAGTATACTTGTGGCCTGTATTAATTAACAGCCTTGAAGCCAAAGATGACTGACATTCATTTCCAAATGGGCACAGCTTTCCAGATACCTCCACGAATTTCAGAATAATTTAGACCATGGATAAAAGCCCCATATACATGTCAGCTCAGTAAGATTAGCACGGTTCTAAGTTCTAAAGAATGTTAAGACATGGGTTTAATCAAGTGAAGGAATTGGATAACTTGGGGTATCATTAGTCATGTCAAGGCCATTATGAGAATAGTGAGTACCCAATTCTTGTTTGGACTGTATAGACATAATGCCCTTCAGATGAAAACTGTTACAAGGAGGGGAACTAATATTTAGTACATGCTTTTCTTCTTTTCTTTTTCCATTTAATCCTCAAAGTGACCTAACAAGTTGGATTTTATCATACCCCTGGTAAAGCTGAGGTTAAAATTACAAAGTTAGGACGCACAAAGCTGAGATTTGAACCCTTATCTTTCTCATTCCAAAGCCATGTCTTGTCTTTTAATACTATACTGCCTCCTAGAGAAAGTTTTAAAATGATAGTGTTCGAAAGCGAGATTTCTTAATGTTATTCAATTCATACTTGAATTCACGTCACTCCCTTGGGTTTGGGAAGTGGGACAATAAAAGAAACGGACCCTGACCTTCTACAGTTTGTAATTTGCCAACAGGAAGGGTTAATGTTAAGTACAAGCACAAACCTAAAAAGTAAACTGCAAGATGGATGGTCTTGGTACTCTATTTCAGAAGGTTTAAATGCAATTTAGATGGAGACAGGTGACTGAAGTAACCCCTCAGTGCTCTCCCTCACCTTAGCAGAGGAGGATACTGAAAAAGGCCTGGGATTTCTCTATTCACAAATGCAAATCAGTGCATTTCAATGCGTGTATTGTGACTCCACAATATAAGACATTCCATGCCTGGCAGTGGTACCATTGAACAAACAATGATATAGTGCAGGGGTTAGGAGCTGGGGCTCTAAGTTTACACTGCCTAGCCCTACATTTGGTATACCCCCACTTACTGCTGACTTTAGACAAGTTCCTTAACTCTTTACATCTAGTTTCTCATTTGTAAAATGGGAATACTAATAATAGTATCTAATTTGTAGGGTTGTTGTAAATATTACATGTAAAATACTTGTATACAAGTCAATTAGGAAAACGTCCAGCACATTGTTAAGATCTCAAAACATATATTAGCTATTTTTGTTCTACTTGATCTTATTCTTGTTATCATCACGAAAGAGCAAATACTCTTATTTAAAGATTTTTATTCATCCAAACTGCTCCTGCTACAGGTGACAGAACTGATGATCAGAGGAGGACAGTGGCATGCCATGGCCATACACAGAACGGGAGGTAGACGGCAGAGAAAAACATGTTGTCTAGGCCTCCGGCAGTCCACAAAGCAATTTATATCACCCAGCCCATGAGATAAAATTGCTGAGAAGTAAAGAGCGTTCAGCGCTAACCCAGGAGCCCTTCTTCAATTTCTGCCATTTTGTTCCATGTGAATGTAATAGATTTGTAGTCACTGGACATTCCTCTGCACCAGGTGCTGGGCCAGGTGCCTGGTTCCCCTGGCCATCTTCTTAACTCTAGAATTTCTAAGAAAGATACAAAGTCCTGAAGAGGCAGGGGTTCAAGAAGTTTCCAAAATGTCACATATCCCAACAGTGGTTGGCAAATTAAAAATACAGTCTATAGAACTCCAGGGCTAACAATAAACATTAACAGGGGAGAGGCGGGAGCCAGTCTCGCCCACACCCACACTAACCTCCAATGAGCTCAGCTCCGGGTCGATCCATTTTTGTTACTAATGGTCCACATTTTTCTTCATTTTAAAAGCATTCTTTACAAAACCTTAGTTTTAAAGTTTTATTGCCTAAAATGTTAGACTCCCCAAACCGCGCCACATTCCCTGATAGAATATGGAGGCTCAGGAATGCTGTAACCTAATTCAGGGATTTGCAGCTACCTGGGGACAGAGTCGGAATCAAGCCCAGATTGCGCTCATCTGAGCTCCACGTGGCTTCCACTAGGCCACTCTGCCTCGGAGGCCTCTGTGCCCCCTCCCTGGTACAATGTTGTGGCCTCACGGTAGAACTTCCCTAGAACCCAGGCTGCTGCCCTCACCCAAGCCTATCCAAGTCTCTAACATACTTTTTCTGTTTTTCTTTCCTTAAAAACAGATAGGAAGTTGGGAGTCGCTGTACAGGAATGTGCCTGTTCCCCATTATGGCTCTTCTGGGGCTGTAACCTGAGTGGGCTGGGGCCAGACCCCCACACGTTGCCTTACCCACTCAGACCTGTGAGCCTCACTCTCATTCTGTTCCGCAGAAAAGGTTCATGATTCTGCCTCAGCTTTGGAACCAACCCAACAAAGCACCGAGCAATTTTTCTAAAGAACCCACCCTTTAGAAAAATTCTCTCTCTCTCTCCCCTTTCAGCAGTCCCGCCACCCTCCTCCTTGTTTTCCCTCTCTCTCTCTCTTTCCCCCCTCACCCTCTCGCTTCTGATTGAGTTGAGGTCACAGTCAAAGCCGGCCACAAGAGCAAATTGAAAACAGGTTGGGAGGAAAGCAGCAAAGAAATTCCAAAGTGGACAGGGGGGAAGGGGTGCAGTGAGTTATTTAGCCCAGGTGAGGGGAAAGGTCCCTAGCTCAGGCTTCATGCTCTTTTCGGGAAATACAGGGGGGACCTGGGGGTTGCTCCAGGCCTGGTCTGGCCGCTCTCCTGCAGATGTTCTGTGCTACAGGGCCCAGGAAGAAGCACCTCTCTATATATCTCCCTACCTTTCCTTTGCTTGGCCAATTACAGAAATCTATTCTGAGACATTGTCACTGACAAAATGCATCTTTAAATGGGCCTCACAACTATAAGCTGTAGTTGGTTGGTTTGTTTCTTCCAGAATATGATGTTGTTTTAAATCTGAAGAACCAGGGTGTAATGATGTTTCACCTTTATCATCATGACAGTTTGAGATGATGGAAAGAGAGTGGGTTAGAGGAGCAGAAGAGACCTAGTCTTGGAGTCAGTCTCAGCACGCATGACCAATATCATCTAGGGACAGATGACTTCATTTCTGGAGACTGCCTCTTCAGCTGAAAAGGAGATGGTCATAGCCATTTCAGAGAATCAGGTGAGGATTAAAGTAACAGATATGTTGCACCTGATATATGGGCCATTTACAAATGTCGGTGTTCCCCTGACCCATAGCTACCTCACCTCTCCAGGTCTTAGTAATTTGTCTGATGGCAGAATTTTTAGTTGTCACACTTAGTTGCTTTACTTAGTTGCTTTTAGATACATTACATGATATTTAGCTACTTAAGAGCTTACTGTTTTCTTTCTTTCTTTTCTTTCTTTCTCTTTTTTTTTTTTTTTTTTGCCATTTTTGGCTGGGGCTGGGTTTAAACCCACCACCTCTGGCACATGGGGCCGGCACCCTACTCCTCTGAGCCACAGGCACCGACCTTCTTTTTTTTTTTTTTTTGCAAAAGGAAATAATTTGGGAAAGAAAGAAGAAAGAAGGGAAGAAATAATGAAGACAGCAAATAAAGAAGGCATGGAAATGTTTATTTTAGCTCTTTCGGCAGCAACAATTAGAGATATTTTTACTTATTTAAACATTTAAAGAAGCAGCCTGTCTTCATTAAAAGGCAATACAACTTAATGAATTAAGTTAATTGTGCTTTTACAAATGAGGAAGCAGGTTCAAGGAAGGTTAAATTACTCGCCTACCAAAATCTACCCAGGAATGACAAGAGTAAAGGCTGGAACTAGGACGTCTGGGATCCAAAGTCTGTGCTCGTCCTACTACACATTTGCTTCCAGATTGCAAAGCACTTGAGGCAGGAATTGTGTTCTGGTCACCTCCGTGTTACAAGAATCCAACATAGAGCTGGCTATACAGCTTTTACTGAACTCAGTGAAGCTGACCTTCAGTGTTGAAGCCTGAATCCACCCCTATTTCCTCAACACCAGCACCTGACATTAGAATTCTCTTTCTTGGGCTAACTACGCTGCATCCTATGTGACCTTTTAGGAGTAAATAGGAAGCATGTGACACTGAAAGAAAACTAAGGGCTTCAGAAAAGGCAATAGTTCTCCAGCAAATATCTATAGAGTTCTACGTGTGTGCCAGGCATTGTGCCGAAAGACTTCTGGTTCGTCCTCGTGCCTGCCCTCTAGTGGATATCTGTTGGTCTAACTAGCTGTAAACCAATGCCTCTCTGCAAACAGCACCCAGTATTTCACCAGGGAACCAGCTTGTCCCTGTCGCAGTCCATATAATTTAGATGGAGCTAAGTCCTGCTCCATCCTTCAGAGATTAGCATGTGGTCAATGGACAGATGTTCCATGTCAGAGGCCAGAAAAAACAAGTGATCCAGGCCTGAATGATCAGACTAACACCTAGGACAAAGACCACTCCCTAATAGTATCAGTTGAAGCTCTGGACCCAGTTGTGTCTGAAGCTAGATCTATCTTTAGGCATTTTAGATACACGAGTCAGTAATTTTTCTTTTCTGCTGAAGCGAGTTTCCATTTGTTCTCTGTCACTTGCAATCATGAGTCCTACCAGATATAAATCCTATGAGGTAAGTTGTATGATTGCCATTTTAGAAGTGAAAAAAAAAAAAGTCTGTGGATCTAAAGCAAGTTGCTCAGGGTCATATTCCATCTAAATGACAAGGCTTGAACTCAAAGTCAGAGCTGTCAGACTCCAAAACCTGAGCCTTTCTTATTATAAATCAAAATCTACCAAACAGCAAGAATTTACTGACTATCTCCAATGGCCTGCTTCTTCTGGTCCGGTCCTCCTCATTCCCTGGGCTCTCTTCCTTACTCACTCCATCCAGCCAGGCTGGCATCTAACATCCCAAACTCGCTCCTACCACGAAGCCTTTTCACCTCGGGTTTTCACACCTGGACAGCTCTTCCCTGTACCTTTGTGTGGCTCACTCCCTCTCCTTTTCCAGATCCCTGCTTAAATGTCCCTTCCTCAAAAAGCCCTTATCCAGTCTCCCATCTAAAAAAAATCCACTCCACCTCTACTTCTATCCCCTTTCCTTACTTTACTTCTCTTCACAAAATTTATCGCTTTATCTCTTACACTGATAAGCTACTGTATTGTCTGTAACCTGGCACTGTCAGCCCTGTGAGGAGGAAGGGGCTCTGTAGACTTTGAAAGGTGCCTGCACACAGCAGCTTCCCCACAAACGTTCGCCTAGTGAGCGAATGTATCTACTGGGGTCAGCTGACTAATGGCTGGGAACAGACATGCAGAAGACTGTCTCAGCTTGAGCTGCCTTGAAAGCAGAGCCTAAGACCAAGGCTTAGGTGCAGATGGCACCAGGAAACAGGCCTGGGGAAAGGGAAGAAGGAGACAAGGAAGAGGAAAAGTCACTATAAAAGCATGTCATCAAGTTTGCTGCTGTGAACAATGGGAGCCCAATCCTACAGGGACCTCAAGACAGGAACAAGACACCTCCCAGATTATTTGGCTGCAAGTCAGGGAACTGGAGCATTATTTTCTGACCCTCACTGGTTGAGTCCCCCACCCAAGGGTGTTACTTTCCCCACATTTTTTTTTTTTAGCTGTCCTTGCACATGGGCCTTGCTCAAGGATGTGGGGCAGAAACTACAAGTGTGCATTTGGGGTCCCTGGCAGCACAAAGTGAGCCTGAGTGTGCATAGAACTGCTCACCACAGCTTTGAATGAGATATCCCTGGGCCAAGAGGACATGATATGGCCCCAAAGGTACCTGCTATAAAGATATTCTCTGACTTTGAGGAGTCTGTAGAAAGAGCAAGTGACACGTCTTTCTCATTGACATGTAGGACAAACCTGAGATATCTACTCTCACTGTTGAAACAGTTCCCAAGCAGTTCTCAGACACCGTCAAAGTACCAGGGAAATGACTACACCTGTGGACACAGCTGTGAGCAACGTGAGAAAAATCCCTTCCCTGTAGTGTTCACAGTTTAACAAGGGCTACTTTGTAGCAAGGGCTACTTTTACATGCAGGGCACCAAGGAGTCCTGCAACTTGTTATTAAAACAGAATTTAATAATAATAACCATAGCATCAACATGCACTTGGCTAATAGAGTCTTCTCCTTGCTACAGTTGGATGAATTAGGACCATAAAAGCCCTCGTCATCCCCAGTGTCTCAAGGACAAACGATGCTAATGTATTTGGCTGGAATGGGTATTGCTAACATGTGTGCAGAGAGCTGATGTGGGGACCAGACTGGGGAGAAGGAGGAAGGTCATTGGAAAGCCAGGGCCCCTCCCCTCCCATCACTCCCTAAGGACCACAGTGCGTGTTCACCACCTTTGAAGCACTCACCCATGGGTGTTTCTTTTTTTCCTTTTCAAAATCACATTCCCAAATGTTATACTATTGTGGGGGGGGGAAACCAACTGTGCAATGTGCTTCTCATCAGATTCTCAGTTCCGTTAATACTTCCAACTTTCTCTGGGCTTCCTTCACGTCATTCGACATCTCCCTCTATGGGCAAAAAAGGCAAAAACCACGTGGTTGCCGATGGTGGGCCCCGTGAGCCCCTCTGTCCACAAATCTGATGAGATAGCATATTGTCTGGCAGGGTTGAAGTTACTATTTTCATTTTATAGAGAAGAAAAGAGAGGCTCAGAGAGTTAAGGCAAGCTGCCCAATCACACAGCTACTACTGAGTGAAGCTAGGTTTTGAACCCAGGTTGATCCCACACCAAAGCCTGTGGTTGTTCTGCCACAACACACATTTCTTAATTGCCCTGCCTCTGTGAGCCTCAGTCTCCTTGTCTCTAAGAGAAGGACATCAGTATCTATCTTCTCTGCAAGGGTGTCATGAGGAGTGAATTGAATCTGTAAAAATACTTTATAATCTATAAAGCATGATGCAAATGTAAGGGGTTACTGACATGAAAAATTCACAGTATGCTGGGTAAAGTGACAAACATGTCAGATGGCTACTTCTGGAGTTAGGAGGGAGAGGAGGCCCTGAGGTGTGTTAATGTTCAGCCCTGAGGACACTCCAGGGCTCACAGTGTGATGGTAAAGAAACCTTCTCCCAATGCTTCACGTCCATCAGCTGGGAACCTCAGCTGAAGTTCCCAGAACCCTCTGCATCACCCATCTAATGCAAATCTGCCTGCTTTCAATTATACCTCATCATAGAACTCTTGACTTTCCTCCAAACTCTACTGACATCATTTTTGTTTGTTTGTTCTTGAGACAATGTCTCACTCTGTTGCCCCAGGCTAGAGTGCCATGGTCTCTAGATCACAACAACCTCAAACTCTTGGGTCCAAGCCATCCTTCTGCTTCAGCCTCCTAAGTGGCTGGAACCACAGGTAGTGCCACCATGCCCATCTAATTTTTCTATTTTTAGTAGAGATAGGGTCTTGCTTTTCTCAGGCTGGTCTTGAACTCCTCACCTTAAGCAATCCTCCCACCTTGGCCTCTAGAGTGCTAGGAACGCAGGCATGAGCCACCATGCCCAGCCTTTAGTCACATCTTATAATTGCTATGCTTGTCAGTTTATTACCTCTTTAGTTTCATTTTATTATCAAAATGCTAGCTCCATGAGTTCAGGAGACTTCTCCATCTTGTTCTTGATTTCCCCAGTGTCCAGCAGAGTTGGGGAGACACGGTAGTTATTCATTAAAGACCCACTGGATGAATCAGGGAGGGGTAACTAATGACTCAGCCAAGATTTTGCAAATATGTAGAGACAACTCATGCTCCTCCTTTAAGTGTTTGCTCATACCCAATATCTTTCAAAATGTTTTTCTCAGCCACCCTTTGCCTCTATCCAGCAAGGTGTAGGGCCTCTTGCCTGGGTTCCCACTGTTTCCTGTGTCTCTTTCCATTGTGGGGCTTAACTTGTTGCCCTATAATTACCTATTTAGTTGTCTTCCTCCCCCACGCACAGGGAGAATTTATGGAAAGACCTGGCCTGTCTTGTTGACCATCTGAGACCTACTGCCTGGGCTGATGCAGAATGAGTCCATGAACAAGCATGGCGTCTTTTCCCAGCTGGAAGAGATATCATGAAGTAGAGGGGGAAATGCTAGAGCACTGAATGGGGATCTAGGAGACTGGACTGGGCTCCCGCCTTCCTAGGAGATGCTGTAACATTCAGTTCACCTCCATCCGCCAAAGCAAATGAGCATGATAGAAAGAATGTCCTGGCTCTCTGACACAACTCACCCCAGTGCAAAGGGACAAGGTTGAGAACCGCTGCCCTATACTTTCCTATCACTTGGCTTCCTCAGTCTTGGCCTGGGCTCTCGGTCTGCCTGCCGGAGCTTGACACTACTGGAAATTGCCCCAACTAATTATGTTGCTTCTTGATGTCCGACTAACGCAGAGTCTCCGCACAGCCAAGCCCTCCTCTGCCATCCACAGTGGCTGCCTGGGAGTCCTTTGATGCTTCCTCTGCCTTTATAACAAGGATCGTCTTTCTCTTCCCAGAGCCCTCTTTACAGTTTACAATGAGGCCTCCACCACCTCATCATATCACAGGTGCTTGGTGAGGGTGGCAGAGCACTATGGAAGTGATTCCCATTTTGCAGAAGGGAAACTGAATCTCAGGAAAGAGATACGTCTGCCTGAAGGGGTCCCGGGAGCAGACCAGGCATTTCTAAGTCCTGATCCAGAACTTTAGTAGCTGTGCCTATGCCCTTGTCTCTTTATTCAGGCTGTGAGCCGAGTCGTGACTAATGCAGCTCCCTGCCGTGGCTGACAAGGAACTCACCCTTACCAAGTCCTCCACTAGACAACTACATTTGCTAAGATCTCAGTAGCAAATCCCCTTTGGGGAGGCAGAAGTGGCGGAGCAGGGAATATTGTGCTCAGCCCTGAGTTTGAGTCCCAACTTTGCTAAATGATTGTAAGTAAATAATCTCATTTTTTTCCAAGTCTCATTTTCTACATCTGTAAAATGGGTGTGAAATACTCATCTCAATGCAATCAGTGAAATCTTCTGAGAAATTAGACAGTGTACGCAGAGCACTTAGCACACTGCCGTGCGGATGGTAAACACTCAGTAAATGGCAGCTATACTGTTATTGTTACTGTCATTATGAAAAATCCTAATTCAGGAAACATTTCATATCAAGCAAGCAGAAAGAAAAGTTCAGCACACCAGGGAAAGTGAGCTACCCTCCTGTTTTTAGCACTAATTGCTCCTCCCAGACCAGAACTGCACAAACTATGTGCCCAGAGATTAAAACTGCTGAATACCCAAAGTTTCCCTCCCTTTTCTAAATATAACCCCCAAAGCCTATGGTTAGCAGATAGCTGGGATACCTTCAGTAGATAAGGGAGGCTGTTTGTCTTTCTTCTGTTCCCCTAAGGTGGGAGAAGAACTCAAGTTTCAAATCAAATCTGATCAGGACCCTCCAAAAGTGACCTCTGGGGGCCCCATTAAGGCACTAGGAGGACTGAATGAGATCCTGAGCCCATCCAATTCCCCACACCTGCCCCCCTCTACACTTGGACGTGCACACACAAAAATGCACCCCTTTTCTCATCTCATTCCTGGAGGCAGCAAGCCTCTGGGAGGGTGGAGAAAAACCCTGGGCAAAGATGAGTCAGGTTTTCTGGTCGTGCAAGCAACACCATTTCACCAGGCTAAGGTGAATCATTAAGGAGTTGGGACCTGGGAGGTGGCAGAGAGAAGTAGATTTCCAAGTATGTGTGTGTGTCGGGGGGTGTATGTGAAGGGAGGCAGAAAGAGAACCACAGCCGGAAAATGCCCAGGGACACTGACGCAGAAACAGACAGGAATAATGAGTAGGGAGGGAGAGAAACACCTGGAGGGACAGAGAGCGAAACAAAAATGAAGACAAGAGGTAGAGGAAAGTGGAGGGAGGCTCAGAGCCTTGGGGAGATGGAGAGAGACGTAGACACAGCTAGAAGAAGACGGTGATGATGAAGATGAGGGAGAGTGGGAGAGAAACAGAAAAAAATAGACATGAGACAGAAAGAGCCCAAGAGAAATGGAAAGGAAGGAAGGAAAGAAGGACAGTGAGCCAGAAGGGCCTCCTCTGGAACTGGGTGCCCGATAGCGTGTGACCAGAGCATCTTTCCCTCTGGAAACACCCCTCCCAGAGGCCAACCACCTGGAAGGAAATGGAGGGAGAATAAATAGGCGATTGTCATTTCCATCCAGCCCCCTCGTCCATCCCTCCTGCCCACACAGAGATTTTTTTTTTCATTCTACACATATTACAATGACTCTCTTGCTTCTTCATTTATATAAAAATTGCACTTTAAATAGGGGAAAGGAAATAAGTTCTCTCTTTCATCCACAATAAAAACTATAACAGTGTTTTTAGGCTTGGAAAAATTTGGCTGGTCAGTTTTTCCTACTTTTTAGTAACCGCCTTGGGTTACCCTGAGAAAGTAAACATGTTTTATAAGCTTCTAATTCATACCTAACCTTGTGGGTTTATAGACTTACATACTGTGTGTATATATTACTAAAAGAAATATACACACACATATGGACACACATTTACACGCATACACAATACAATATATCTAATCACACACAAATCCTTATATGAGTGTGTGTGTTCGTGCTGTAAGTAATCCCTCAAATTTGTGCAGCTTCTAAAGATTTACGAAGCACTCTCTTTCCTCATTTTATCCTCACTATCCTGCGAAGTAGACAGGTCAGGATTATCACCCCCAGTTATAGGCACCTGTAGTTAAGGTAGAGAGTTCAGGGACCCACAGGGTCTTCTACAGGTCTCCAAAAGGTCACAGTCATACCACAGTTCCTCCCTGCACAGTCTCACAGACTGATTTCCTGAGGTTAGGTAGTGCAGTGCCTGTTTGTGGACCTGCAACGATCCAAAGCCAATGGGAGGCCTGAGGCATCATCTGTTTCGGAGCTTCACTTTACAGACTGGAGGCTAAAGCTCAGAGTATCACTGCCAGCCTAGATGGTGCCTTCGTGCAAATCACACACACACACACACACACAAAGAAAGAAAGAAAAAGAAAAAGAAAAGAGCATCCCTCCCTTAAGATACTTTCCTTCCATGTATCTGAAAATTGTTCTAATACTGTAATTTGTGAGAACAAGACACTTGATCAATGATTAATGCCTATCGCTGATGTCCACAGGTGGAACGGTGAGCTCGGGTGCAGTAGCGTTGTACACTGCAAATCCCACGGCACTGCACCTGACTTTCCTGGGCAGGAGGCGGCTCAGCCAAGGTCAGGGAAGAGAGGACAGCAAAAGAGAAGCAGGGAGGGTCAGATGAGAGAAGAGCCATCTGGCTTTCTGCGGTCAAAAAGACAACTCATTTTACTTAAAGAATAACTTAGAGAATAATAATAACCAATGTCTATTAAGCATTTAATCCTTTCTGATATTTACAGGGACCCTTGTGGGAGTGGGACATGAACTACTGCTTGCATTTCTGTCTTCCTTCTCAGCTGATAGTAATATCATTACCAGTAACAGGGATGATGCATGTGGTTTACAGGTTCGCAATGCGAGTGCCTGTGTCTAGTGTTTCATGTACTTTGTGTGATTCCAGCTTCACAACAGCTCTATGAGGCAGCTACTTCCCCAAATTAACAGATGAATATATCAAGATGCAGAGAGGTACTGCAGCCTACCCCAGGTCACATGGAAAATTGCACACCTGAGGTTTGAGTTTTATGAGGAAAGGGCAGAGGTATTTTCACACCCTCTGGAGGTGACCGAAATGCTTTACATTCTCAATAAACATGAACGAGCCTAGAATGTCAGAGAAACCCTCCTTTGCATGTGGGGCATCGACATCCCTGACTTCTCCTTCTGCAGGGAGAGAGGCTCTCCATGTCTCTCCCCTGCTTGTGCCTTCAATCGCACTGAAGGAGCTGATGACTGGAACCATCCAGACAACGTGTCCGTGGAGTCTCCGCTCCTGGCCGGCTTGGTGCCCAGCTTGCCTCCTTGTTTCCCCCTCCCTCATGGTGCGTCCACTGGATGATGAAGGAATATGAATAGTCATTATGACTTTTTTTTTTTTTAAAGAAAGGGAAACCCAAACCAGAAGTCTGGTGCAACAGGCAAAGCACTGTCTTTGGATCCCAGGAATACTGAGCTTCCCGCCTTTAGTGTAAAACAGGAATAAGAAGTACTTCCCCTTTGAGGGAATGTTTTAAGGATTCAGTGTAAAACGTCTGACCTAGTGACTGTTCTTGATGCACAAAGTATGTTCCCAAGGCCAGGAGAAGTAGCCAGGGGTCGGGTCACCCTTGTTACTCTAGAACTTTACCATGTACATTAGCACTAATTAGGCTATCTGAAGCCTCACACTGCTCGGTTAGAGTTTCTGCTCTCCCTTTGCTGATTGTCCTTCAATGACCATACCCTCCTTGGGGCTTCCTGAGCCTGCCCCAGGGCCTCTGCTGCTGCTGTGTCCCTAGGCCTGAGCAGTCATCATCCAGTGAGCCTTGCGTTTTACCCCCTCACGTCTTTCAAGTCTGTGCCCAAACGTCACCTCCTTATGCCCTGATTATCTTAACTGAGATAGTACCACCCAACCCCTCTTCCCCGTAACCTATTCTATTTTTCTTTCACACACATGCTGATCTTTGCCATCATATGGCACTTCTGTTATTTTACCATCATCTTCCCTCCACCAGAACATAGTTCCAGGGGAGGACCTAGTTCAGCGCCTCACCCCCAGCTTCTAGAATAGTATTTAATATGCGCACGTGCTCAATAAGTGGTTACTGATTGACTTCACATACTGCACTTCATGAAACTCCGAGAGGTTTCCCAAGGTTGGCGTTCTGTTCCGCATTTTACACGTGAATAAACTGATGCCCAGGGAGGGGAAGAAACTTCTCCATAGCCCTTCGGCTAGTAGGTGACAGAGGTAGGACCAGCAGATTGAGCTGCTAGACTCAAATACAAAGTCCTTTCTCTTCCACCAAGTTATAGTTCCTATTATGGCTCCCCTTCACCTCCCTGCATATACTGGGAAGTGGGTGTGATTTGGGATTCCATCTCTTCCGTGAGCAGCCACAAGAGATGGGGGAGTGATTTTTCCACATGTTCACCACCTAGACACAGGCTTTGCTGGAGTTCTGTAGACAAACGAGAGCCCTGGCCCTCAGCTGGAAGTCAGCAGACCAGCCACTAGCAGCTAAAAGGAGAAAGGGATTGGTCAGGTGGAGGAATGTGGGAATCGGACGATAGGAGTTTAGTGTAGCCATCTCTGAGGCTCCAGGGAGCCAACCAGGAGAAGCCCAATTATCCTTTCAGAGTAATTTCCACTCTATAAAGAGAGGATGACTTATACGGCATTGCCCCAAGGTTTCCATTTGTCTACTGGGGATGGCCAGGTCCTGCAGGAGAGGGTGTGACTCACTGACTCTCCCGCTCCCTGGAGAGGAAAGATACCCGGGCTTGAACCTGAGCTGCTCTCTCACCACCCCTACTTTCTACTTGGTGACTCATGAGCCCTCTTTGGACCACGGTTCTCTCATCTATTTAAAAATTGTTTGGCCTAGAGTAATTCTGGGGATTGGTTTGGGGATGATGGTGTAGAGAATGGCATGTGCCATGGAGTAGACCGGCACGTGCCATGCAGCAGACCAGGCACTGAGTCCATCACTGCAGGCCAGACACTGTGCTGGGTCCTCTACATACGCGGTCTCTTTAATCCTCACAGAATTACTGCGAGCTTGGCACGAGGATGATCATTTTGCACGTGAAGCAGTGGAGCTGCAGCATCAGCCTACATCTCCACATCACATGGACAGTGAGCAACAATTTTGAGACTAGAACTCAGAGCTCTCCAGGCTCTCACTGATTTGTTCTTCTCAAACAGAGTCACCTGACATCCTCAGAGTCAGAGCTGAGGCTCTGAAGGAATAGTGAAGTGAAACTTCTGTTTTCTACATGGAGAAACAGGCACAGAAAGGGAAGTGATTTACCTGAGGTCACAGAGCCAGATAAAAACAGAATCCAGTCTGAACCAAACCAGACTTTTCTACTGAACAAGGCGGTGAATGCTTATGTCAGTGGTAGACTACATTTCATCGTTATTGCCTGGTTGAGAAGAAAGTGGGCAAGAGTGTGCCAAAGGGCTTACAAGAAAGGTTTCCTCTCTAAGATGGAAGCACAGGAAGGGAGTCCATTTCTACTTCTGAACATAGGTGTATACAATGCTCAGCAGCCTTGCTGGCCAGGCTGGGATCCACACCAGGTAGCAGTCTGGCCATTAGCCCAGAAGGAACTAAATATATAGCTGGAATCAGAAACAAGAGCATTACAGAGACCCAGAGCTAGATGCCTGACAGGACACATTTGGGTACAACCTACTTCTGGGTTTCTAGTAATAAGAAATCATATATTCCCTTATTATTTAAATTGATTTGAGTTGAGATTACTTTCACTAGCAGCCAAAGGCCATCTGACTCCTTCCTGTGGCTTTATATGTAGACTGCTACAAGACCCAGTAGTTCTCAAGTTCAGTGTTACAACCTATGGAATAGTAAGTCTAGAGTTATTAGTCACAAAAGCAAAGATAAAATAGTTAAGAGTGCTTGGCTTTGGATAATTTTTATCAATGGCCCTAAAACTCTGCCATGCACTAGAATCACCTGGGGTGGTCTACCTCCAACCCGGGCTGCAGGAATGCATGGACAAAATTGTTCATTCAGTAGGTCTGTGATGGAGTTAAAGAATTTAAATTTCTGACCAGGCATGGTGGCTCATGTTGAAATCTCAGCAGTTTGGGAGGCTCAGGAGAATCACTTGAGCATAGAAGCTCAAGACCAGACTGGGCAACAAAGTAAGACCATGTCTCAGAAAAAATATATACAAATTAGCCAGGTATAGTAGTGTGTGCCTGTAGTCCCAGCTACTCAGAGGCTGAGGCAGGAGGATCACTTGAGCCCAGGAGATTGAGGCTGTAGTGAGCTATGATTATGTCTCCACATTCTAGCGTGGGTGATAGATTGAGACCCTGTCACCAAACAAATAAACAAAACCCTAAATTTAAATTTCTAGCAAGTTCCCAAGTAAGGCTGTTGCTGCTAAGGACCATATTTTGAAAATTGATTTAGTCGATTATGTAATAATTTCCTCCCTCAATTATTTGCACATCAATCTTATTTCTTGAACATGAGAAAAAAGAAGTAGAATTCCAGCGAGCAGTCACAACCCTGGAAACTTCTAGGGGAGTAGGTCTTACGTGGATGGCACCCTGTACCTGTGTCATGCAGATATAAGGGATAGATTCACGTTTCCAGATGCCTCATGCTTTAGACTCAAAGAGCTTAGGTACAATGACTGAGAGAGAACACAGAACAAGTCTTCATCCTGGGCTGGAGGCAGCACCTAATACTCTCGAGATATCAAAAAGGAACTAACTATTATCATTACCCATATGTCACTGTCATCACTTAGACTTTATAAATTCCTTCTACATCCATCCATTTAATCTTCATAACAACACTGTAAGGACGATCATTACCATAACAGGATGAGGAGGAAGATAATGAGAAAGGAGAAGAATTGCAAGCAGAGGAGAATTAGGAGGTAGATGACTCTTCCTTCCCATTGTACAGATTTGGAAACTGAGGCTGAATGATTTGCCCCTGTCATCTAGCAAGTAAATTCCTGTGCTAGAAACCTAGCTCTGCCTGCCACTGAATTCTGTATCATCTCTACCAAACAACATTGTCTTCAGCGAGGTGGCACAGGTATTGACTATGGATAAGAAAAGTAATGTGAAGGAATGCTGGGGCCATCTCACCTTCCCAAACACCTCATGTGCTCCAGTAACCCACCAAGCATCTTCATGCACTTAGAAACAGCAAAGGCCCCAAAAGTGAAGCAGAAAAATCCAGAATACGTCAAAATAATTACCAAAGTGTTGTAGAAGACCCTTCCATGACTTCACCTGAGGGCTATCACCTCTATATTGAAGATACAGTTTTCGGGAGTGTGGCTTTCTCATTACCGAGACCATCGTATAATTCACAGACCATCTCTTTTGAATAACAAGTTATAAAAAAGGATAGAAGGCATTGTAATAGCAAAGGAAGAGACAGAAAGATAATCGAAAGCAGACATAAGAGTTCATACTTGTTCTTGAGATGATGTAAACATTTTGATTTGGACATTTTTATCAGAAGGAAAGACAATAAGAAAAGAAAGAAGCTTCCCCATTCCCATGAGTAAACCAAAAGCATTTGGGCACTAGCAGAGCTGGCTGAGCCTCTCAGGATGGTGTGGTATAAAAAAAGAGACTGGTGATCTTTAGTAGATCTCTAAGAGCCCCTCCCTCCTCTTCTTTAACATTGAAGGTCGTCACACCTTCTGTCTTCATTGTGAGGACCGGCAGTATGATATAGAAAGATCCTAACAGTCTCTGTTCCAGAGCAGGCCCTTAATAATAGGGAGCTCTCGTGATTTTTATAATGATGGCACATACGAGTCAGGAGCAAAGCAGAGACTCGGACGGGGAGCTGCCACGTTTGCCGTAGGTGGACACAGGCACATCCTATTTAACCAGGTCTTTGACATCAGCTTCATATATTATTTTCTACATTCATAATTTGCTAAACCAAGTAGTTCATGGTCCTTATTTCACAAATTATTACTTTGCTGTTTCAAAGCTTCCCATAACGAGAACCAGTCCTCCACAAGTTAGGCAAAAAATGAGAGCGGCGTTCCACCAGGAAAGAATTCTCTCAGGGTCTACAGATGCATGGAATATATTTTATGGCCAGTGCTGGTTGGATTTTTAGTGAGGAGGAAAAGGCCAAAAATGTGTCATTAAAAAAAAAAAATCACAGTGGCATGGATTAGGACTGAGATAAGATTTGCTCTAACACTGTAACTATTATAGGTGCTGCCTCCCCATGGCATTGATAGAATATTTCTAACATGGGTTGGACTCCCTGCTGAAAGGAAAAGAAAAGTCATTCTTTGGGGGAGACAGATTATAGGGCTCCTGTTTTTGAAGGGTCTCTGCACACATCTGCATCCCGCACCAGGGTAAGCAAAGCATCTCTTAAAATTTTTGTTACAGCCTTCCCGAGTAGGTGCTACGTGAAATGTACCTACGTTGACTGGAAGGCAAGTGAACGGCTGAAACACAGCACTTCACTATTAGAGCCATAGATCGTAACCAGCATGGGTGAAAATGTTTCCATGGGAAAATGTGGTCAGAGTTCCCTTCCGTGCTGAGGTGCCAGAAACACCTTTCCCTGCAGGCTAGCATGAATTTCTGAGCTGCAGTGTGGTGTAATGGAAAGAGCTCTATATTTGGAGAAAGATGACATGAGTGAGTTCCAGTCCAATTTTCCTGCTCTGAGTTGAATGACCCTTAAACTCTCCAAGTCTCAGTTTCCTTCTCTGTCCATTAGGCACAAAAACTCCTTCTTCCTTAAGGTTTCTTGAGGGGGAAGGAAAATAACCTTGCCAGTATCACTTTGAAAACTGTAGAGCTCCCTGTGCAATTTTGAAAAGAGTTGCTAGTAACTCTCTAATCTGCTGGGGTGTGAGCCCTTTGTGCAGCTTCCACAGCAAACTTGATGTTCCCTTCTCAGAATTACCTGGCCAAGGAGGAGCACATCACTCTCTGTGGAGATGTACCTGTTTCTGTCTCAAAGCTGCCTGGGCATCTGTGATGCCAAAGCTCCCACTTCCAATGTTTATAAGTGGCAACAAAAAGAGGACAGAAAGAGACCAATGACTGGGGCACACGCAGACAGTATGTGTGGGAGATAATGCTCCTTCCTGGGGCCTTCCTGGAAAAGTGTGGGTTGGAGGCTGGAAACCGTGGCAGAAGAAAAGCACTGGAGTGCAAGAGCCCGTGACTTCTTAGAGCAGAGGGCAGAGATCCCTAATGCCCTCTCCGCTCATCCAATCTGAGTTCCTTTCATCCCTGGTAGCTACTGGCCTTTATGAACAATGAAGCATCTTAGCAAAGCAAGCATCAGTCTAAAACTCAGACCCAGAAGCTATTCATCTCACCTCTAACACTGGCCTTTGAATTTGAGTGATTAGGTCAGACAGTTTAAGTTCGTGTACTCATCCTAGAAATACTGCTACCTACTTCATTGCTGAATGTCACTATATTCACCTTCAAAATACTCCCCGTGCAAAACTATCTACCAGATCCAGTGCCTAAGACACTCTTCAAAGCACTTTTTCTAGGCTGAGTCACAAACTTAATTGTCAGACCTTGTCTGATAACAGCTCTGATGACCATTCCAGAGAAAGAGTTCCAAAATTGCTCTGAAGGGTGGACTAGGTGCTGGTATCACTTCATAGCTTCCCAAGGGGAGGACTTCAACAGTGACCATAGTGATATTCAGTAAGGAGATATGTAGCACTTTGTCTAGGATGAGTTCGTGAACTTATTTGTCAGGCCTCCTACCCACAGGAGAATTATTAAAGCAAGACACTTGTACTCAATAGCAACAGCAGAAGGAAATACTGAAAATTCCCAATGTGCCTTCTCATTCCTTTATCCTGCAGGTGCCAACCTAACCAAAGCTCTTCTCAGACTGTTTTCCTGCTGAAAGGTCCTGAATAATCCTCTACAGGCCTCAGAAAAAGGTCAAAGCTCTTTAGAGTCACTCTAGACAA
>NW_003852409.1:19636967-19641085 GCF_000181295.1 Otolemur garnettii
AGGTATATACTCTTCTTTTTATATGCTTCAGCCCCTCCCACATTCAAGTGTGTCACATCAAGGAAATCTCTAAATGCCCCTCTTTCCTTATCTGTAATATAGGGATAATCATAATATCTACCCCATGGGGTTGGAGTGGCAAATGTAGTTAAGAGTTATGAAAATAAATTCTAATTTCAGAAATAGGATTTCTGATCCATCCTGATTCTTAGCATGCTTGCCTAGCAGGTTTGTTGAAGCTTCTGGTGAGCCTAATCTGATACCTATATGCTAGGATCTCAGATCCAATTCTGGCCCAAAGCAAGTGATTAGAAAATGTCAGATGACACACAGATCAATGGGATAGAATAGAAAGCCCAGAAATAAATCTACACATTTACAGCCAGCAGATTTTCAACAAAGAACCCAAGAACACACAATAAGGAAAGGACAGTCTCTTCAATAAATGGTGTTAGGAAAACTGGATATCCACATGCAGAAAAATGAAGTCAGATTCATAATCTCACAATATATATAAAAAATATACTCAAAATGGAGGAAAAACTTAAAAATGTAAGGCCCCAAACTATACAGCTATAGGAGAAAACATAGGGAAAAAGTTCTGTGACATTGGTCTGGGCAATGATGTTTTTGGATATGATCTCAAAAACACAAACAAAAGCAAAAAATGGCAGCAGAGACTGCACGAAACTAAAATGCTAGGAAAAAAATCAACATAGTGAAGAAACAACCTATGACTTATGTAACATATTTGCCATACATTTGCTAAAAGGTTAATATACAAAATATATAAGGAACTCAAACAACTTAGTAAGAAAACAAGTAATCCAATTAAAAATGGGCAAAAGACCTGAATAACTATTTCTCAAAAGAAGGCATGTAAATGGCCAAACGATGTGGGGGAAAAAAAAAAGTGTCCAACATCACTAATCACCAGGGAAATAAAAAGTAAAATCACAATGAGATACTATCTCACACTATTATCACAGAATGGAAGGAGGAGGAGGAGAAGATGGAGAAGGAGGAGATGGAGAAGGGGAGGAAGAAGGGGAGCAGGAAAAGGAGGACAAAGAGGAAGAGGAAGGAGAAGGAGGTGGAGAAGGAGGAGGAAGAGAAGGAGGAGGAGAAGAAAAATGAGAAGGAGGAGGAGGAGAAGAAGAAGAGGAAGAAGAAGAAATAATAGTAGTTTTGGCATGGATGTGGAGAAAAGGAAACCATTGGTAGGAATGCAAATTAATACAACCCTTCTGGGAAACATTACAGGAGTACCTACAAAAATTAAAAATAGAATTACCATATGATCCCGCAATCTCTCTACTGGGTATTTATGGAAAGGATATGAAATCAGTATATCAAAGGGATAGCTTCACTCCCTTTGTAGCATTATAGCATTAGTTATAATACCCAAGATACTGAATCAACTGAGTGTCCACCAATGGATGAAATCAATAAAGAAAATGTGGCCTGTATTTACAATGAGATACCATGCAGCCTTATAAAGGAGGAGCCCTGTCACTTGTGACAACATGAATGCACCTGAGGACATTATGCTAAAAGGAAATAAAGCTAGGCACAAAAAGACAAATAACACGCAATCTCATTTAGATGTAAAAATCAAAAAAAGTCAAACTTATAGAGAGTAAAATGGTAGTTACTAGAGGCTGGGGGTGTGAGGGTTGGGGTTGGTCATAGTACACAAAATTTCAGTTAGACAGGAGCATTAAGCTCAAGAGATCTAGTTTATATCATGGTGACTATAGTTAATAACAATATTTTGCATATTTAAAAATTGCTGAGAGTGTGGATTTGAAGTGTTCTCACCACACCACCAAAAAAAAAAAAAAAGTGTATGAGGTAACATATATGTTAAATAGCTTGATTTAGCCATTCCATGATGTGTACACATATAGAACATTGTATCATATGCTATAAATAAATAAATATATACACCCATATAAATTTACCCATCAATCAGAAAAATAAGTAAATTAAAAAAGAAAATAACTGATGAATGAATGAAACAAAAGTCAGGAAACAGGACAGAAGACTCTTTTCAACATAAGAATGTCTCTTTTCTCTCAACTAAATTAGAGTTCTCCGGATACTCTTTTTCATAACACCTAATTCTCCCACTCATTTCTCTTGTTCACTGAATATCTGGTGCTTAGGAAAGAGCACTGCATGCAATAGGCCCCAAATACATATCTATCAAATGAATGAATACACAAAAACTTTTATTTTTAAAAAACCCAGAAAATCATAACAGATGAAAGTTGGAATCAAAGTGTAGCCTTTTACTCAATAATTAAACATTAATGTAAACAGAGAAAAACTTCCTGGCCTCATCCTATTTCTTAGATTGGGTTGGGGCACCATCTGTGTTCCCATTGCTTCATCTACATTCCCTCAATGGACACACTTTATCATTTGTGTAGTATCTGGCCATGTCCTTGCCTCCCTGCCTATTCAAATTGTAATTTCCAAAATAGAACCATTCTTCATTTGTATTTATGTCTAAAATGTACATCCATGGGTACTAAAATGGAGTGATAGGGCATGACCACAATTGTAATGTTCTATTTCATGTGGTCCAAAATGCCTCTGCTTATTGGTGCTCACAGACTTTTTTTTTTCTTTATTTGGCCTTGAGTTTCACCAAAATTGGTCTGTGTTTATATAATGTAGAACAAGCAGAAGTGCAATTTTGGTTTCACAATTTATACTGAATGAATTCCACATTCATTTGACAGTTCTATCATATTTCTGGCGATTGCAGATTATTCTTCCATCCTGGACATATGAGCATTACATAAGACTGAGCACATGTCCAATGATAGATAATAAATGGACACATGTGGTAGGAACGCTGGGGACTAAAAATGTACAGGGAGGCCCTGGAGGTGAATAATTGAACTTTGATGCAAGCTGACTGTCCTTGAGTTTCCAAAGTCAGAAAACTAAAAAGAGTCTCTTACAGCTGCTGTGTCCAGCCTCTGGGCTGCAGACTGGTACTGGTCCATGGGTTGTTAGGAATTAGGCTATACAGTAGGAAGGAGTGAAGCTTCATTTGTAGTTGCAGCTGCTCCCCATCACTCTCATCACTGCCTGAGCTCCGCCTCCTGTCACATCAGCACTGGCATTAGATTCTTACAGGAGCATGAACCCAAACTGCACATGTGAGAGATCTAGGTTGCCACTCCTTAGGAAAATCTAATGGTACCCCACTCTGAGTCTGTGGAAATACTGTCTTCCATGAAATTGGTCCCTGCTGAAAAGTGTCAGGACCACTGTTACAGAAAAGATTTAAATATGATCCAGGGTTTGGAAAGAGTGTCCATTGCAAATAGGTAAAATCAGAGGACTCCAGTGACTATCACATAATTAAAAGAGCTGGAGCAGATGTCACATAGGAACAGGATACTAGGGGGTCATTATAAAAGTTTTGAGATACACAAAAATCTAGAAATGTAAACTCCATGGACAGAAACAAATGAAGCCCTCCTAGCAACACTGATAAGCAGAGGAAGTGGTAACTTACACTAGTGAATTAGAAAGGATACTGTCAACTGTGTTTCTTGGAAGTAAAATAATGGCCCATAACACCATCTGTCTCAAAACTTTCATAGTGATGCACATAGAATCAAGAAAAACAAATTTCAAGAGATAGGTACTGAGGATAGCAGTAATGATTCAAATATCAGAGGAAGATCTGAGCCAGGGCAGCTGGTATTGGGAGAAAAATCATTTGTAAACGCAAGGCACTCTAGTGCATAATTTCACATAGTTATCACTGCAACCCTTCTAGGATGCTATAATTTTACCGAGGATGGAACTGAGGCTCAGAGAAGTATGTCTAAGGTCACACTACTAAGTGTCCATGTCAGCATTTGAAACAAGATCTATATGACTCCAAATTAAGTGTTGAGCTCAGTATACCAATAGTGCCTCTGCTGGTTGATCCATGAGGAATGAGTTAGAGCTACAGTTCCCATCCCTGAATACAGAAAAAGAAGGAAGAAAAGAAAGAGAAAGTGGGGGAGAGGGAAGAAAGGAAAGAGCAAGTGGGGGAGAGAGAAGAAAGGAAAGAGCAAGTGGGGGAGAGAGAAGAAAGGAAAGAG
>NW_003852409.1:19641229-19656605 GCF_000181295.1 Otolemur garnettii
AAGAGGAAGTGGGGGAGAGGGAAGAAAGGAAAGAGGAAGTGAGGGAGAGGGAAGAAAGGAAAGAGCAAGTGGGGGAAAGGGAAGAAAGGAAAGAGGAAGTGGGGGAGAGGGAAGAAAGGAAAGAGCAAGTGGGGGAAAGGGAAGAAAGGAAAGAGGAAGTGGGGGAGAGGGAAGAAAGGAAAGAGGAAGTGGGGGAGAGGGAAGAAAGGAAAGAGGAAGTGGGGGAGAGGGAAGAAAAGAAGGAGGAAGTGAGGGAGAGGGACGAAAAGAAAAAGGAAGTGGGGGAGAGGAAAGGAAGGGAGGGGAAGAGAGAGGGAGGGAAATAAAGAATGAAAGATTGAGAGAGAAAAGGGGAGAAAAGGAGTAAGAAGAAGGAAGGAAGGGATCAAAAGAAATAAGAAAATTTGGGGTCCCAGATCAGCTGCACTGAAAATTAATCTTCAGGGATGTGACCTGTAACTTCACATTTTAACAACTCTTTTCAAGTTATTCTTATACTCAAGGGCAGGGAATTTCAGCTCCAGAGGGGACTCTTGCTCTAGTCATGTTGTTTGACTCGTGACTTCTAATATTTCTTCAAGTTTCCGGGCTGTGAGTCCTAAGTATCTCTGCCTATTGCTCCTCAAAGTGAAAACTCTCCATGCTTCTCTAAGGAAAAGTACTTGAAGGTGTACTCCATGCTCTATTAATTCTAAAATGCACATTTTTTTTTTTTTTGCCTTTGAATATGTCTGAAATTGAGATGGATCCTACAGGTGATGATGCCATATAGTTTCTGTCAGCCAGGCAACAGATGTCATCACCTGTGCCTTTGTGAACTTGCCTGTCTTGCCTGGTGGTCCAACTGGATAAGTACAACTCTTGACACATCAATCCATGTACCACTTAAGAACTAATTGTGGAAGGAATATAAATCCTGACTGTTGACGGACAAACTTCATTGACAAGAGCTGGTAAGATCAAGAAAACATTAAAACATGAAAGAAAATACCTGATATAAGAATGGAGTCTTCTTTTAAGAAATGCTACAGTAAGAATGAATTACATACTGGTTCATGCTACAACATGCATGAACCTTGAGAATGTAGTGAACAATCAAGTCACAAAAGAACACATAGGGTATGATAACATTTATAAGAAATGACCAGAACAGGCTAATCAATAGAGACAGAAAGCAGATTACTGGTTGTGTTGGGTTGGGAGATAGGAGAAAATAAGAAGTGACTGGGAATAATGGCCATGAGGCTTCCTTGGGCAGGGAGGTGTTGAAAACATCCTAAAATAGACTGTGGTGATAATGACATGATTCTGTAAATTTGCTAAAAATCATTAAATTGCATACTTCAAATGTGGGATATACGATATAACATACAATATAACTTCTATTACAATAAAGCTGTTTAAAAAATTACAAGAGAAGAAAAAAAAAAAGGAATGCACTATCAACAATCTTCTGGCTGGCAGAGAGGACAAGAGTATATGGGAAAACACACAGAATTCAATGACACTGAAACACAAATTGATTTTGGAAAGGCATACATTGAATGTGAAGATGTTTTATGAATATTTGAATGTTTATTTTATATCACAAGAGTAATGTACAATAGTTCTGCCTTTTCACAGGAGATATATCCCAAGACCCCCAACAGATATCTGAAATTATAGATAGTATCAACCCTATATATATAATATTAATACTATTTTTTTGATCTGACCACCTATATGGTTAAGTGACAAACCAGTGAGTAGCTTATATAGTGTGGCTACACTGGACAAATTTACCTACTGGGCAAGATGGCTCAAGATTTCATCAAGCTACTCACAATAGTGCACAACTTCAATTTTATGAATTGTTTGTTCCTAGAATTTTCCATTTAATATTTTCGGTCCTCAGTTGATCACAGGTAACTAAAACTACAGAAAGTGAAGCTGGGAGTAGGGGGTGGGAGTTACTCTATTATAAAAATATAATCAAAATAAATGAGCTTTTTCAGTAAGTATAAAGTCTAAAAATGTAATTGATAAGAAAGCACTCAGTTATAGCTCACTTGGCAGAATTTTCTTTGCTTTCTCAATGACACCTAAAAAAATGTGGCTCATAAAATGAATGGCATCTCCATGTGATAAAATGCAGTATGTGAGTCTCAGCTACCCGAAGCAGACTTTCCCAGTCAATGACTAGCTTTAACATACAGATATATCCTTAACCTTCTTCCTTTCTAATATTTCATATCCCTATAGTGGATTTATTTCTTCCTTATTTCAGACTAATATGAGGGTATGAATGATTTATTTCTATAGATCCTCCTGGCTCTGAGATGCTCTAATTCTAATTTAAATTTTTATTCATGTCTGGTAGGAAATTCACCATTCATCAATCCTGTACCAGATCACGGGCTTGAAAAATAAGGAAACCAGGAAAATATCATATCCATCTAAATTTATCTACTATTGAAAGTAATATGCTGAAAGAGAAAGGTAGAATGATTTCTTGCAGTTTTCCTCCCTAATTATCTGTAGAGTTTCCTTTTTAATCCTCTCTGAATACCAGATCCCCAGAGACCTGAGGATGAGTGGAATAGCCTGTCATCAGAATGCGTTCACTGTGGCAGCCAACTGCTTGGGCAGTGGCCTTGGCCCTGGATAAGTTCTCTTTGGCAAGTGATGGCCCAGCCTGTAGGTGCCTCCCTGATGATCTGTGTGTGGGACACCAAGAAGGCCATCTAAAGCCACTAACCCAAAAGGGAGCCTACGCAGAGACAGGATTTTCAAAAAGGAAAGAACCACAATAGAGGAGACAGCGGACGCATGCCAAGTTCCATGAGAGAAGGGAATTATTTTAGTAGAATTGAAAATTCCTTCTAATTGCTTCTAGTCTTTATAGAAGACGGTTTTTGTCTACAATGCGAAGACCCATGATTGTATCAGCAGTATTCAAAATATGTGAAAAGCTGGAAGTGCCGGAATCTCTAATACTTGAAAAATATGTTCTGAGATACCCACATTACAAACAGTATACAGATGTGAAAATGTTTACAGAAGCTTTATGATACTGTAAGCAAACATGTGAACTTACACATCTAATCAAAAAACAAAAAAAAGTAAATATACATTATGTTGTCCACTATGTAAAGAATGGGCATTGATTGGGAAGGAAACGTGGCAGAATTATGCTACTCTAAGGTTGCATAGCTGGGATTCGTTCATGTTTCTGCATTCCCATCTATAATAAATGTGATACGCTTTTCTATCATAAAAAATTAATTTAATATAGTAAAACTTCTGCAGACTGATCACCCAAGGGACAGTAACAAACTGGTCAACATATAGAACTGGTCAACATAAGGAATTAGGCCAACTGTACTGATAAATACATGGTGCATATCAGATCAACTTAAGGAGGTGGTCAATGGAGGGAAGTGGTCAACTATGGTGGTTCTACTGTGTAACATTAAACATTCTTTTATTACAAATAATAAAATATGTTTGTATACAAAACTTGGGGTGGGGGGAGAGCAAAATATAAATCTTCCAGATCTAACACAGAAAACACTTGATGATATAACCTTTCGGTATGCATTCTTATAGTCATTTTGCTTGAACAGATTAGATAATATGTACGTATATCGAGAGAGAAAATCTATAATTACATGAGCCAGGATAGGGTCTACTCTGCTTTCTGAGAATTGGTTCCAACACACAAAACATGAGGCCCTTTTAGCCATGGTTTTCCTAGGTAACCCTATCCTTTGAATCATAGAGAATTCGACTGAGAGTAAAAACTTAACCCTAGGAATTAGAGGTGGCAGTAGTAAGGTACTGGGCAGATAGGCAGTTAAATACAATACTAGGCTGGGACAGTGGACAGCGACTCCATACCATGGACAGGGAGAAGGAGACAGAAGAGGCGGCAGGAAGTGATGAGCCGGGGAGAGGCTGAGAGAACAGCACAGAAGGCTCCTCACAACTCCCAGTTCCTGTGTCTTCTTGATTTCCCCTGTAGCCCTCTACTAAAGACACCTCCACCCCCCTAAAACTAGAAATGCTTTAATTATGATATTCCATACACTGTTTTTAATTACATTTTAATTTTAATTGTAGAAATCACACAGAGTTATAAGAAATAACACAGAAAGACCTTATGTACTCTACCCAGTCTTCTCCTATGCAAACCTAGAGTTCATTATCACACCCAGGATACTGACATTCACACAGTCACGATACAGAACATTCTCATCACCGCAATTATCTCTCAGGCTGCCTTTTCATAGTCACACTACTTCACTCCTGCCTTGACCCCGTACATAATTTGATAACAATCTTTCTTCAGTGGTACTGTTTAAACTATTTTCTTTTATTTCCTTTTTAATTCAACATTGTCATGAATACCCTTACATGTACATCTTTTATGAATAATTTAAGAATAAGTTAATTTTTATATATACTGTTAATCGGCCTTCAAGAAAGTTTTATAAATTTACATTAGCACCAATAACCTATATTAGAATCTAACAAACATATATAATTTTTAAGGAAATAAAAAAAACAAAGTTTTAGTGGTTTATAAGCTCCTCTGAAATCCATCATCCAAGCGAGACCCTAATAAATCCTGTTACTTTGATTAAGTTGTCTTAAAATCAGACCAATGGAAGTTCTTAGGTTTATTATTTCCAGTCAAAGATCATTGCAAGGGTTTTAGGAGAAAAAGTAAGTTCAGTGCTAACTTTAACAGCCACTGAGAAAAATCTGAATAATGCTGAGCCATATATTCTGGGGAAAATAGAAAAAAAAATGTTTTTGGAGTCATTGAAGAGTGCCATTAATCTCATTCATCAAAATGTTGTTTTAAGACTATTAGTTTTGGAATAACTTTGATGTTCATCTTTATAATCATTCAGTCCAAAAAAAAAAAAGGTCATATAGTATCTGTGTTGGACAGCAATATGACATTTTTGGAACTCTTTTAAATTAAATATTAGCTCTTTTAGATAATACCCTGAAGACCATCTGGCAAGTTTTGTAATACGTAGAAAATATTTTTTATAAATGAGGGACATTTTTCACATACTCATCGGTTTGGGGATTACTGCACAGAGGCAGTCTGATATACTCTGTTTTTGATCATGGCACACAGTATCTTGTTACAGATCACCATTTTAAAAGCGCTCAAAATTTATTAAAAAACGGAAGTTTCACAAATAACTCACTGCTATGCTCTATTTCACGTTGTTCAGTGGAACCAGTGATTTCTTTCAAATCCTGACCCCTTAAGACAAAAGTCACTATTTTTCTTGTCCCTCTCTCCAGTGGCCTCTCTTGAAAAAACTGTCCTCATCCACAGATGGTCAACATTACACAGGAATTCTGTTTTCCTCTCATGTGAGTGTGGAGTTGACAGACGCCTCTCAGTTCCTCGCCGGGCCCTGCTGACAAGCCTGCTGGGCCCAGAACTATCTGTGACGTCAGGATGATGCTCGTGGATTCCTGTTGGTATCTTCTGCCGAACCACAGGGCCCAGTGGATTTGCACTAATGAGGACATACAGTTCACAACTGTCACTGCCCCATAACACGAATGTGACCAGGGGTAGATGACTAAACCTTCTCTGGTCTTCTTCCCCGTTAGAACATGGCACAGGCTAGTGCTAACACAGACAATGAAAAATGAGTTAGCATGGTCCAAATTCGCTGTAGGAGCACTTGGGAAGGGACTGCCAAAAGGACCTCTTTGGGAAGTAAGGGGCTTACACCAAGAACCCCACAAGGGCACATTATGGCTGACATCTTAGTATTCTATGATGGAAAAAACCCTAAAATTTGCACTGAGAATATGCAGTGTCTGGGGAGAAGTGAGATACCTGTATGAAAAATGGAGGGCCCCAGGTATTTGGGAGAAGATACAGGACAGCCCAGATAACCTCCATATCTAAGCAAGTGACTCCCCTTGTGACAGCATCCTCATGCCCAGCTCCCCGCCCCCTATAAGGAAGTCAAGCTTCTTATTGATGAAGCAATATAGAGGTAGGTTTTCCCTGGGGTTGGGGGGAAACTCTTCCTCTTTTCTAATTTTACAGGTGATTTGCTATGTTTACACATGCCAGAAAAAACAGAAGAAAGGAAGACTCGGGCTCTTCCACTTATCTTGATCCCCGTTCACGTGCTTTTTGACAGCTTCGTCACGTTTCTGACAGCTGCAGGTATGTGTTCACGGGTTGTTTGGTCAATTCGTTCTTAGGAGGTTTCAGGTGTCTATACCGGGACAAAGTAAGGGTATACAGACCTTGCACTTTTGATACCAAAGGTTGTATTTTTGATTAGGTGCTGCGGGCAAGGCCTTTAGACCACACGAGCAAACACACAGCAATTTTTCAGGAGCCAAATCTGTGGGAAACATGGCAAAGAAGATGAAGCTGGGAGAGAGTTTTGTGGCCGTCTTAAGGACATAAAAAGTCATGAAGCATAAAAAGGCTTCATAGGGATTTCCCCATCTTCCCAGCTGCAGAAACATTCTGCCCAGCTTATTTTGGAGTCTGAGCCAGAAGCAGCCAGAAGACCCTTGGTAAAGCTGCCAACAGCCTGTTCCTGGCCCTGCTACCTGCTCCCCTGTATGGCTTAGAAAACATGGACAGGCCCTGCTCCTCGCAGCCTCTGGACAGTTCCTTCCAGCTTCCCAGAGATGTTCTTGGACTGCATCAGCAGCTCCTGGCCCAAAGTTAGTCCAAGCACCCAGATGTGCCAACTCACAGCCAGGCATGCCAGACCTGGCATCAGCGAGGGGGGAGGGCACTGCCTGCCTGGGGCCACTGGCTAGCCTCAAGAAAACAGAGTTTGAGAGGGCCTGGGGATTCAGCCCCTAGCTGCGGCTGGATGCCAGCGTGTTTCTGTAATTACACATGGTCCTGAAATGGATGTGGAAGTGCCTTAATAGTTCATATAGAAAGTATTGTTCCTGAAGTTAAAGCATTAACTGTGAAGTGGAGTCTTCCCATGCTCTCACTACTCTGTAGTAAGGGCCTCATCTGTTACCTTAACACAGTCATTTTTCTGACATTTTCAAACCAGTGGAATCCACCTTTCTAAGAAACCTTGCACAGATGAGAGGGGAACATCTGAGGGTATCCAATCTCTGCTCCTCCATCCCAATCAGCTATTCCACTGTCTAGCTTGTCATCCCCTGAGGTCTAACCATAGAATTCTAAAGCTTTGAGAGAAGCTTATTTGAATGCCACCGTTTAAGTTCTATAGATAAACCCAATCCTTCTTAAAATTCAGTTTTTAAAAATTACCACTTTTTATCAGGATACAATAACTAAGTGAATTCACAAGCAGTCAATGTCAGAATTCATTAAACGGACATTTCTGAATGGAGGATACAGGCCAGACACTGTGCTAGGCAGTGGGGATGAGGAAATAAGTAAGACACTATCCCAGCATCAAAACAGACCTCGTTGCTGAGAGGCCTTGGAAAGTTAGTCGCACCCTTTGAGTCTTTGTTGTTTTACATCCTTCTGAAGTAAAAAGTGTAACAGTGTGAGAGTTGATGGTCATTGTCATGTGGACCCTCCACTGTACACTCAGAGAAGGTGTGTTCCAGAGTGGGCTATCAGATTCATGGTCCAGATGCTCTTTCTGGTCCCCTGATTGCCAATTGAGCAGAGTTTCAGGCTCCCTGACTGCAGTTACACAAGTCATAAAGAAGATAATGATAAAAGTGACTTGGGGACACCTGGGAAGGTGGTGGTGGTCTTCTGATCCAAAGGTACAAATCAAAGATATTGAGTCTTAGACGAGTGGTGTTAAAGGACTCTAGAAGTGGGGCACTAAGAGCCTAGCAGAGGCAACACTGTAACATCAAGTATGTCCAATGTCCGTCTGTTATACAAAGAGCGCCCACTACAGAAGGCGTGGCTTTCTAGTTTACAGAGTTTACACTTCCAGTGTCTTATCTGATTCTCCTAATAAGGATCTATCTAGATGGGTTAGGAGGTGACGAGTTCAAACTTCACCTGGGCCTAATTAAAGAAAAAAATATATAGACATTGTGCCATTTTGGAGATGAAGAAACCGAGTCTCAAAGCTATATACCAACCTGCCTCATGTCAAATAAGTAGCAGAGCCCAGACATCTTCATAAGTCAGGGTCTTGAATTTCGGGGTTTTGTCTTCCAGTTCAGTAATATATTGAGTTAAAAGAGAGATGTGCATCTGAATTCTGGCCTACAAGTGTAAAGATAGAGTGGCCTTGAGAAAATAACAGAGGAGAAGGAATTATGAAGCATGCACCATCACATCAAAATGGAACACGGCCACTCCCTTTTAGGAAATTATGGTAGAATGGGGAAGATGGGCATGGATAGAAGTAAATAGCATCAAGGGTGAGGGGTCCTCTACCAGAGATATGTACAAAAACTTTTTAAATGGTTATCGCAGCCAGGTAGATAGTATTTTTCTTTTTTAATTTCCAACTCTGATGCGGAAACTGAGGCTCAGGGAGCCTAAGTAACCAGCTCCCAGGTCATGCAACTAAGACCTGGAAGAAGCAGGGCTTGAATTCTTTTCACTGACTCCAAACCTCTTGCTCTTTGTACCTCACCTAGTTACCCTCCGCTTCTCTGAGAGTGTCTACAGGCATGCCAGCTGGACCAGGCAAAAATAATATTATTTCATTTATGTTTTATTTATGTGATGCCATGATATTTATCTAGAAGCTTTCATCTGGGAGATGTGAACTGTTTTATAAACAGGTTCTTATTATTTTTTCCCTCCTCTTCCACTCCCCCATCTGAGTCCTTGGGAACCAAAGAGGTTGCCAGGGAAGACCAAGGTCACAAGTGCAGACAGGTGTATATGGGATGGTGGGTCCCCACGTGTGGACACAGCTGTGTTTGGTGATAACGGCAATAATCTCTTACATTTGTATATCCTTCTCTTGTTGACGAATCACTTTCATGTCCAACTTCCATCTGATAGCCACACCAGTCACATGAAATCAGCAGAACAAGCCTCAGTTTACATAGAAAGAAAATGAGGTCCCTGAGAAGTGAGTTAACTTGTATCAAGTTCTATGGTCTGTTATGAGAGGATGGAGATTCAAACCTAGGACTGCTGATTCAGACAGAAACAGTGTTGCAGGAGGGGTCAGAACTGAACTTTGGAATCAGGCTGACCTGATTTTGAGTTTTGATCCCCTGTGTACCTTTAGGGCTACATCCCTGGAAAAGTGGACTTTACCGCTCTCATCCTGTTTCCACATCTGTGAAGTGGGAAACCTATGTTCCGACCCTAGCAAGCTGTGAAGAGTCTACATAAAAGTTGTATGTAAAGCATATATTACATAACACACATATATGTTATCACAGTCCTTGGCATGGAAGGAACTCTCCATAGACAGCAGCTGCAACCAGGATCCCCACCTAAGTCTCTTTCTCCTATAACCGGTGTCTGGGAGGAAGACTTAGAAGTCATGTACACCTGACAGAGTGTGTTTGGAGGCAGGTCAAGGTGCAGGGTTTACCTGAGCTGCCACCCAAGCTGAGATTCTGTGCCCTGTTCCCTCCCCTTCGGGCATCAGCCTCTGCAGGGGTACCTTCCCAGGCAGCCTGTCCGCTTCCGACTCACCGCACAAGCCCTGCCCACCTGCCTCCACTCCCTGCTCCTGGCAGCCCTCCTTCGCTTGAGAGAGGAGCAGCAAACCTGCGTCCTCAGGTGCTCTCCTCTTAGCTCCCCAACCCTGGGACCAGCCAAAGAAAACCAAAGCACTGTGTTTGTTTTCTAAGCCAGAGCCAAGAGCAATTCCCGTAAGGCACTGCCTGGCTTAATGAGGCTGTGTCTGGGCCTTGCCTCTAAGCCAGGCTCTGGCAGAGTCAGGAGACCGTGCTACTGCCTGGCTCCACTGGAGGCCATGGCATTTGCTTAAGGTGATTCAAAGTCAAGGCCAAGGGGACAGAAATGGTGGGAGCTTAGTTCTGGTTCAGTCTGCACTGACTTACTTTGTGACTCTGGATGGGTGCCCCTCCTAGCTCTGGGCCTCAATATATCAGTCTCTTTGCCTTTACCAAGAGGTAGCGTCTTCTAAATCAGTAACACTTCACCCTGCTGCACAGGAGGATCACCTGGGGAAGGTTTTAAAAAATGGATACCTGGGGCAGTGCCTGTAGCTCAGTGATTAGGGTGCTGGCCACTTACCAGGGCTGGTGGATTTGGGCCCAGGCCTGCTAAAACAACAATGACAACTGCAACAACAACAACAAAAAAAAAAATAGCTGGGCATTGTGGTGGGTGCCTGTAGTGTCAGTTACTTGGGAGGCTGAGGCAAGAGAATTGCTTAAGCCCAAGAGTCTGAAGTTGCTGTGAGCTGTGATGCCACAGCACTCTACCCAGGGTGACAGCTTGATACTCTGCCTCAAAAAAAAAAAAGAAATGGATACCTGGGCCCCAACCCCATAAATATTCATCACATTGACCTGGTATGGGGGTCAGGGCAACAGAAGCTCAACAGATGATTCTGTAGGTAGCCAGAGTGATCCAGGACCCCAAACGTACACTGCCCTTCCCGTGACCCCTGGCATGATGATTCTGTAAATGAGGCAAAGGAGGAAGCAGCAGAGAATTCTAGAAGGAGAAGTCCTAATGGGTCATTAAACACCATCAAATCTAATTGCCTCATTGGACGATGAGAAAATTGAGATCCAGAGACAAAAGGTGAGTCTGAAGCCACATAGTGAGCTGCTGCTGGCCTGGTCTAGAACCTGAATCTCCCGAACCATGTTGCAAATAAAAAAAAAAAAAAGCCAGCAAAAAAGAGATTCAAAGGAGGAAGAGGAAGAAGCTGAAAACAAAGAAAAAAAGACAAATAACAATGAAAAAAACAGAAGGAAGGAAAAAATAAAGAACAGGAGGCAAGGGAAGAGAAGGGGGCAAAATGCAGAGAAAGAAGACAGGAGAAATGAAAGCCACGGTGGGCACGGGGAGCTCGGACAGGTCCCAGTGAGTCAGGGCAGCTCTGAGCCACACTTGGCTGTACAGTCCGTATTCGGCAAATGCAACCCAGGCAAGAGCTGATCCCAGCTGGGGCCCAGGCCCGGGGCTGGAGCCTGCGTGGGGGCGGTCTGACTCACAGCTGCTGCTTCCTCACCCTGCTTCCAGCCTCTTGCTCAATCCAGACAGCAGGCAGGATAGATGCTCTTTTGCAAGGTGATCCCAGTCCAGAAGGCCCTGCAACCTTTACAAAAGGATTCTGGCTGGAAGTAGGAAACAAATGGGCCAGGAGACCCAGCACCCTGGCGAGGTTGAACATCTGGGTGACTCCCAAAGGGGCCTGCCCTTTCCTGCCCCCAGGCCTTTGGTGCCCACTTCCACTGGGCATCTTCTTCTGCCCCACAGATGGCATGTCTAGTGTGGCACTGGGGCTTCCCACAGCTGGCCCTGTAATATTTCTGCACTCACCATTCCTCTCCATGCCTTTACATGGCTTTAAGGCCACTATGTCCCCAGATGTGAGTTTCCTACCTTCTTAGCTTTGCTAATGATATGCTCAGCCTCTTACCCAACTGAACCCACAGGCATCCTTCAAATCCTGCAGACACACACCTGAAAAGCCCACATGAACTTCCCTGGCCTAATCCTACTCCTTCCAAATGGCCTCCTGAGATCGCCAGAGTCAAAATCATTCCCTTCTTCCCTAATTCCACATCAAGTATCCAGTCATCCTCTGCAATATTTAGCCCTCTGAAGCTTTTATTTCCAACCACAAAGCTGGAAGTTCCTAGGTGACTGGATTTATATCCATATAACAAACATCTCTGGGCAGAAGCTGTGGATTCAGACAGGCTTGGGTCTTAATCTAGGTTCCACCACCTGCTGTCTGCTTCAAGGCTCAGTATCCTCATCAGCAACACAAGGATGCCAGGTTTTGCCTCATCATTTTGAGAACCAGAGAGGAGGGGAGAGACTTATCGGAAATCATGCATCAAGCGACAATAGAACTGGACTATGAACCCTCGATTCCCGACTCTTACCTAGTGTTCCTTCAGCTAAGTAGCTCTGCTATGTGTCCTGGGCAATGGGCCCAACTCAGGACTCAAAGGAAAGATGAATATTCTGAGTCCTGACGCCTTGAAACTTGGCATCACTGGGGATCAGGTTTGGAATCAGCCACTTTGATCCAAGCTGCCGTGAGTGTACCCAACCTCTGTAGGATACTCAAAGGATGTGGCTAGGATTTTATGGATTCTCTTGGAAACTTACGAAACTATTAGTGTTGTGAAGAGAGTGGCAAACATTTCAAGGGGGTTGGCCAGCAGACTGAAGGAGACAGAAGCCACTGCAGAGAAGGTTCAGGCAGCCTCAGAGGGTGGGGCCAGGTGAGACGGAGAGAGTTGAAGGCTTTCAACACCCTGGCTGAGTGTCTTAAAATACATCTAAACCTAGCTCAGATACTGAATATCCCCTACCCCACTACCCACTTGCCTTTTTCGTTTCATTTTTAAAAGATGATTTGTTGGTTTGAGGAAGATTCTGTAGACAAGCCAGGGAAGGGGACAGACAGTCTACCTTTGACTCTAAAACAAGAATGATCAATAACCAGTCTGGCCTCAATTCATTTTAGTTCCCAAATTAAAAATAAAATGATGCAACTTTAGATGTTTGCAGCATTCACATCCTGGGAGGCCCAGGTGAGGGAATGAAGTCCAAAGGGCATGGGGCCAGCAGACAGTGCTTGTTTTCCTTCCCCCTTCTCTTCTGAACTTCAACCAGCTTCTCCCCATCTGTTACATCACCATTATCCATAGCAGGTACTTTCCACACAGTAACTCTGCGTCCGGCACACTGTTAGGCTTTGAATGGAATGGAAAACGCACGTGACAGAGATGTTCTGCTGTCAATCTGTGTGCAAACACGTAGCAGTGAGATGCAGTGGGAAGGTGACTGACTTTGGGGCATCACAAAGACTTGAGTCCAAGACAAACTTTCACCTTTCTAGGCTGTTGTGACCCAGACAAGGTACTTTATCCAAGCCTCTGCCTTTCTATACATGAGGTAAGGACATAACGCCTGCCTAGAATAGTTCTGACTACATGGCCAGTACTCAACAGAAAATCTGGAACCGTTGAATCTGGGGTAAGGCTGCCTTTTGAAAACTGCTATGGAAGAACAAGATATCAGACTCCAAAGGGTCTTTGACCAGCTGCAGTAAATGCATCTAAAATCATTAGTTGCTCAATGAATATTAAATGAACGAATGAATTACTCAAAGTCTGGCATGGTTGTAAATGATTGACGTTTTAGTTGTCAAAAATTTAGCAAGGATTACCTTTCTCTTTATCATGAGAAGTCATTTTAGTTCACTGAATTCTGATGTACTTCTTTCATAGGGTAGAAAAATATGAAGTGGTAGAAAGAATGTTGAAAACTTAATATCTGTGTTAAGTCCACAGAGACAGAGTATGGTGGTCTTACCATAGAAAACAATACTATTTTTCTTGAGAAAATCCTTACCCAGGCCAGCCATGGTGGCTCACTCCGGAAATCCTAGCACTCTAGGAGGCTGAGACAGGAGGATCACTTGAGCTCAAAGAGTCTGAGACCAGTCTGAGCAAGAGCAAGACCCCTGTGATAACTTGCCAGCCTCCCTTCTTTCAAAAAAGAGAAAACAGCACTCTTGCTCAGAACCTTCCAGAGGCAACAGCATTTGTTCAGGGTTTTATAAAATTGTTTTTCTTTTTACTGTATTGATTTTTAGAGTTACCTTCTATTTATGGAAAGTAATCCTGGTTTTCCATTTACCGGCAGTGATATAAATTCCATTTTGAAATTATTGATTTTAACCAAAAACAAAAAAGAAAAAAGAAAGAAAGAAATGAACCAATTTCAAGAAGAACATATTAGGTTAATGACATCACGGGTATGGCAAAATTGTGAAGAGGATTCTCTAACGAGATGTAGGTGAGACTAGGCTCAATGATTTTCCAGGGTCCTTCGAGGGGGGAAAATTCTAGATTATCTAGATAATCTGTGCTCTCCAACCCTGAGATGGCCAGCTAAGTACATTCTGAGGGGGATCAAATGACATCTTGTTGTCAGGACACAGTTTCTGAGAAAACTTACTTCTATAAAATGATAGCCAGACATTCGGGAACAAGAGTTCCCTTCAACCAGGCCTGTCAGGGAGAGAAGCAGGTTCTACAGAGGCTCTAACAGGGGTAGAGTGCCCTTTAATTGAAGAGACCAGAGAAAACCATCCACAGCTGCCCAGAAGCTATCCCAGCAAGAGGCTGAGGCCCTGTGATTTTTCTGCACTCCCCTAATCTGAGCCTCTCTGCTCCCTGGCCAAAAAGAGAGGCAAGGCCAGCTGCAGAGGACGGTCCACTTGTTCACAGCCAGGATCTCTGAGCCAAACTGAGTCAGGGGCCCAGATGCAGGGACCTTCTTCTGCCCTGCCCCTACCCCAGCTTGAAATATAGCAGAGAGAGAGGGTGAAACCAGGACAACCCCAAACTGCAGAGAACGGGTTTAAGTGGGCATGGGCTTCCCCCCACCCCTCAGGGCACTCTACTTCCCCACCCCCACTGCTAGACACCCAGGCCATTAATGCTCACAAAAGACCTCTGGCTGAAGCTGACCTCTGGGAAGGCTATTAGATAATGCTCAGAAGTCACCGAGGGAAAGGAAGAAGGAGGTTCCCAGCTCTAGAAGGGGGAGCAGAAAAGGAAGGATGAGGGGTTTCTCCACGGATTTAACATTCACTGAACAACATATTGGATCAGCCGAGTATTTTAAAAAATCCTAACTCTGCATCTGACAGCTGAATGACAGAAACTTCTGGTTGTGGAATGAAGAGAGGCCTCAAAGTTCAGGAGAGTGGGGAGGGATGGATTATTATACAGGATAATCAGCCTCTTGGCTTTGGGGCTACTAGTTCTGAGAAGCACCTGTGAGTGAGTACTACTGACTTATTATTTGGATGTATCACAGACTCACAGCTTGGCAGCACCATACTGGGCTCAAAGGACCTACAGTCACCTGTCCATTTGTCCACTTAAGCTACCATGTTCATGGCTCTGTGCAAGGTATGGAGCATACAGTGGAAGATAATTCAGACACTGCCTTCCAAGTACTTCACCTTTCAGCAAGAAAGATTTTAAAAAATCCATTGGAATAAATAATTGCAATCAAGCATGAAGAGAGCTCTGAGTTGAGTGCTCAAGCCCAACCTCACCTCTGGTAAGAAGTCTCTGAAAGACTTGGAGATGTGTCTTTGTGTCTCCCCTGGTGACAAAAGTTGGGGTGAAGGGGTCTACTACATTCATGGTTCCTAAGTCCTAGGACTCCATCAGAGGTCTCAGAGACCTCAATCAGAGGGCACGATAGTCACCAGAT
>NW_003852409.1:19656901-19671317 GCF_000181295.1 Otolemur garnettii
GCTGGATTCGAACCTGCCACCTTAGGTGTATGTGGCTGGCACCTTAGCCACTTGAGCCACAGGCACCGAGTTTGTGAACTTAAGTGTCACTCCTTGTATGATGACAGTTCTGATGGCCATTCCAGAAAGAGTTTTAAAATTGCTTTGAAGGGTGGACTAAAAAAAAAAAAAAAAGGGTGGACTGGGCACTGGCATTGGTGTGCAGCTTCCCAAGGGGGGTACTTCAAAGGTGACTGTAGTGAATTTCAGCAGGGAGGTATGTAGCACTTTTTTAAAGGTGAGTTTGTGAACTCAATTGTCCAACTTGTATATTTTCCACACTTATTTTCTAAGCATATATAAACCAATATAATATTTTCTATGCCTTTGAGCAATTATAAACCCCAGGATAAAAGAGGCACAGTGATAACACAGAAAAATTTTAAAAACTCTGTAACAAACAAGCAAACACACAGTTCTTATTTTATTCTTTGGTTTTTCAATAACTCTGTGAACTTGCATGTGCTTCAATCATTATCCACACTCTTAAGAGTCTACAATTGAATATACATTGCTGAATTTTTGTTTTTTGCAGAAGTCTCATTACAGAACTATAGGCACAGAAATAGAATGACCGTGTCCACACTTTTGATCAGTCTTTTCCTTCAGCAAATGAGTACTGGAAGCCCACTATGGGCCATGCCTCAAATGATGGGAGCGGAGATAAAAGGCAGTGTCCCTGTCCCCACCTGCTTCTCAGACTACTGTCAGCACACAGCCCTGGCCCCACCCTGACTCTCAGATTCAGCTGAGAGCTGGAAGGCCAGCTAGAGACCTCCAGATAAAATAATACTAAGACTAGCAGCAGTTGCATTAGCAGCTACTGCTGAAGAGGGCTTACTAACACAATAGAGACCATGATACATACTTTACATTCACTGTCTCTGATTCTCTCTGCACTTTGCAAGATAAATACCATCACCTCTTTTTTCTGCCGCACTGAAGATCAAAAAAGTGACTTGCCTAAGGTTCTGCAGTCAGTGAGTGGTTGAACTAGAATTACATAATACAGTTCCCTCCTCCTTGGGAACTTAGAAAGTTTGCGGAAGGTTACCGACCATTTCTCAGAAAGATCAGTCTGCACAGTCACAGGCCAATGACTTGGCATTGCTATGCCCCAGGAAGTTCAGCTCAGAGAAGTGCCCCTAAGCAGCCCTGGAGTATTAAATCTGAAAAAGACGTATCTTTCCTTAGAGACTTCCACACTTGCTTTGGGTCAAGCCAAGGGTTCGGATTGGGCTGTATTCTCTCAAACCACCCAGCTCAGTCCTGCGCCCAACAACTGTCCCACCCTGGTCTGCCCCAGCTGACTACCCCAGGCTACCAGAGACCAGGTTAGCCTCTCCTTCCCAAGGCACTTGATTTGGTGAGACGTGGAAGAAAGAGCTGAGGCTGAGGCCCATGTGTGGATCCTGACGGCTTGAGCTTGTCTGAGCTTCAGTTCCCTCAGATGTAAAAAGGAGATGAGAATAATGCCTTCCATATAAGACGGATGTGATTATTCAGGAAATTCTATGAAATGGCCTGGCACCTGCTGGATATGTAAGAAATGCTCATTCTCATTCAGTTAATAAATATTTACTGCATGTCTTTTTGTTTGTTTCTTTGTTTTTGAGATAGAGTCTCACTCCTTAGAGTGCCATGGTATCACAGCTCACAGCAACCTCAAACTCTTGGGCTTAAGCGATTCTCTTGCCTCAGCCTCCCAAGTAGATGGGACTACAGATGCCCACCACAATGCCCAGCTACTTTTTGGTGGCAGGTGTCACTGTTGTTTTAGCAGGCCTGGGCTGGGCTTGAACCTGCCAGCCTCAGTGTATGTGGTTGGCGCCCTACCCACTGAGCTATGGGCACCGAGCCTACTGCATGTCTTCAAGAACTAGTCATTTGCCTTTGTGCTTAGAACATACTAGTCAACAAAACCGGCAATCGACTGTCTTGGTGAAGATTACATTTAAGGGTAGGGAAGTAGTTCTTACCCCACCCTACTTCACTTTCTTTCTTGCTTTTTCCCTTGGTGGAGCCTTGCTTTTCCCTCCTGTTGGGCTGGAGAAGGGCTCCCCTCCTCTCCTCTCCAGTATGAAATGTTTGTTCAGAAGGACCCTTGGAAACTCCACAGTGGGGTCTTTATTACACTGGAAATCCCTTTCCCTAACCTTATTCTATCCTACAAACCAATTCAGAGACCAGAGACCTTGGAAATCTCATCAGACCAGATGGACAAGAAAATCATCTAGGGAGAGGAGCTTCAACAGACATACATGCCAAGTGCATCTCTGCGCCAGGCCCAGTGCTGCTGGTGCTGAGACAGAAGCTGGGACACACAGCCCGTTTCCCTTACAACTGACTTGGAAGCCAATTCTGATCAAAATTAATTATGACCTATGATCTTTTTTTTTTCTTTAATTCCATTTAGTGTGTCTGCTTAAGTATATGTCTAGCTGCAGAAGGAAGAGGTTTGATTATGGGGGGCATTTATGATTCTGATGAGAATGTCACAAAATACATGAATATGCACTGCATTCAACGCCTTCCTAAGAGTCAAAACCCCCATTCTCAATCCTGAACACTGGTACCAGGGACTTTGGATAAGGGATTGCAGAGCTATAGTACTGTTATCTCTATTTTACAGATGAGGAAAGCTGAGCTGAGAGAAATAAAGGAACATGTCTAAGGTTACACAGCCTCTATACTACTGTCTTCCTATTCTCTGAACTAATATGCCAGGAATTTTTTCTTTTTCTCCTCTTCCTCTTGTTCCTCCTTCTCCTCCCCAATCTTGATAATTTAAATAGGCAGTTACTATTATTGTCTCTATTTTACTGTTAAAGAAGCAATTGCTGAAAGCAATGCATTGAAGGCCATGCTGCTTAACAGGTAGCAAGGACTGGGATTTGAACCCAGGATACCCTGGCTTCAAATTCTCTTACGTATAGGTACCAGGGTATACTACCACAGACCAGTGAGATCCAAAATGGGCTGCAATTCCACAAGACTTTGACATTTCTTTGCTTGTGTAGACATCCCTTCTCCTGCCTCCTTGTGATTCATTCTCCATGTAACAGCCCAACACTATTTGTGAATTAAAAATCATTATTTCACTAACTCTTTCACTCATTTCATAAACATTTATTGAGTACCTTCATGCCAGGCACTTTTCTCGTCACTAAGAATATAGTGATGGATAAAACAAAGTTTTGCCCCTTATGGAGCACTAAGCCCCTCCACCAATTTCCAATATATTTAGAATAAAATCTGAAAGCCTTAACATAAGATCCATGGGATCAGGACCTCTCTGCCCTTCCTCTTCCTTTCTTCCTTTTCCTTCCCCTTCCTCTCTCTTCCCTTCACAGTAACCTGCAACGGGTTTGTCCATTAGTCCATCATTCCAGCTTCCCACAGCCTCGAGTCCAAAGCACAAGAGAATTATTTTTTTTTCTGGACTGTCCTTCCATATACATTCATTAATTTTATAATTCAGCTCATGTGTTTGTGTTCTGCTAGACTATAAGTGCTGTGTGTCAGGGATATGCTTTTTCCTTTTGCCATATGTGTCTCCAACATCCAATAAACACTTGTTAAATAGTTAAAGGCATATACGTTATGTTAGGGATGTGGAATTTAAGTATTAATATTTGGTTCTGCAAGGGAGGCAGAGAAGGAAAATAGAAAGCTTCCCAGAGAAAGTGGAAGCTATTTAAGCTATGAATTGTGACTGGTATTTGGCAAACTATCTGGGAAAGTTACCACAAGAGCAGAGAATAATGTCCGTGTGTTGTTATGCTGGGAGGGCTGAATATAGAGGTGCCTAGATGAACTCTGGGTAGTTTGTAAAATGAAGTTCAGAGAGGATTTGGGAAAAATAAGGCTGTGGAATTTATATACATTGAAAACCTATGCTGTTTAAAAAAAAAAAAAAGAATATCCCTGTTTCAAACTCATCCCCTGAGCACAAATCATCCAAATACTCCCTCCTGGGCTCTCTTCTTGCCTTATGCCTTTCAATCTACCCAATCCAGGAAGCATTTGGTCACCTTTCTTTTTTTTTGTAGTTTTTTTTGGCCAGGGCTGGGTTTGAACCTGCCATCTCTGGCATATGGGGCAGGTGCCCTACTCCTTTGAGCCACAGGTGCTGCCCCCTGGTCACCTTTCATGTGTCTCCCCTACTCTACTGGAAAGCTCTTGTGAGCAGTGGCTATAATTTACCCATCTTAGTCTCCAGAATGCCTGTTAAAGGAACCTGAGTAGAAGTTCAAGAACTGCTTATTAATTTAAATAAAATTGAAGTAAAATAAAATATGTTGAGATTAAATCAGTTGTGTTTTCCTCACCTCTCTACTGTACCACATCTTCCACTTGCAAAAGTGTAGCTGGACTACCAGGTCCTAGGACAGAAAAAGTCATTCCAAATTTATGAGACAAAGGAGACCACCAAGGAGAAAAACAGAAACAGAGAATGCCTTTGAGAAAGGCACAGATAAAATGAGACTGAGAAAAACAAGTTTCCTTGTCAAAAATCTGGAGGGGTCTGTTGGCATCTCCCACAAGCCCTGGGGAGCAGAGATAAAGATCCCATCCCTGTGGTTATGAAGCAGCGTCCATTACACACCACCACTAAGTTAATTTTTACGGCATGAACTGACCTGCCAAGCTTTAATTGTTGAGACTACAATTGTTGAGAAGGTGGTTATGGAAGGTAAAAAGGAAAAAGCCACACCATCTTCTTTCACAGGTCTGGGCCATAGGTACCCCCTTTTCATTTCCTTGACTTCCTACCAATTCTTACAATTACGACTCTTTATATTCCTTTCAGGGTTGTCTACTGGCCAGAAAAATGTAAAATCTGGGGTAACTTCTCTTTCCTGAGCAGCCTTTTCCTCAGCAGCCAAGCAGGAGGTGGAAACTAAAACCAGGGTGCCTGCCCTGGGCTATGAAGCTAGAGTGACAGAGGTTGGTTGAGGTTAAACCAAAGAACATTCCAGAAGATGAGAGAATTCCAGCAAGTTTCAACTCAATATTTCCCAAAGTGGGCTTCTAAAAATTGCTGCTTTATGAAAAGGTGCCCCACAGTCAAGTACATTTAGGAAACATTCCTTAGCAATTCACCTCCGAAATTCACAAGGCCCTTCAACATTCTAAAGTCTCTGAAAAGTCATTGAACAGAGAAACCTGCTTATGTTTGTTTAACCAATAATTTTCTAAACTAATTAATTCCAGGATTCTTTTTATAGTCTATGGCTCACATACATTTCTTAACGTTACACTGGACTAATGTCCTCCTATGGACTTCATCAGGTTAAAGAGAGGTGAGCATGACCTTGACAGGTTCAAGAATGCTTCTTGGAGGATGCCCTGCTTAGGTGAAGGATAAAGGATGAGAAGGCATTGATTAAGTAGGTTCAGAGGGCCCATGAGTTCATTTAAAAGAGCCTCCAATAAATACTTGGAGTATCTTGGTGTTAAAGACACAGAGATGATCAAGAGAGATGTGAGCCTTCCCCTCACGGAACTTGTATTCTGCAGTAGAAAGACAGATAATCACATAATAATGCTTCTATCTGCTGTGGCCAAGGCAAAGAAGCTAGAGACTGGAGGCTAATTAAGAATTCTCCCAAAGAGTAGCGGGGAAAAGGATCTGAAATAGAGAGAACAACATGAACAATGGTGTCCTTACCATCCTCAAATATGTCAGGCATGCTCCTACCTCAAGGGGTATGCCCTTGTCCTTCCCTCTGCCCAGGACACTCATCTTCTTCTGGTCTTTGCCCCAATGTTGCCCTTTCTTGCCACCTTATTTAAAACCAGACACCCTCTCTTCTAATACTTCTCCCCCCAAGTTCTTCTTCTTCTGTATCAATTATTACCATCTTAGAAACTATACATTTGGGCTTTTGTTTTCTAGAGTCATCCTTCAGGCACCAGAGGATGGTGCCTCTGGATTTATACAACACTGCAACCTCATGATCCAGAATGTTGGCTTCATGAGTACAAGGAGTTTTGTCTCTTTGGTTCACTCTTTAGATCCCCAGCATCCCAGTGTCTGTTACACAGTAAGCACTCAATAGGTATTTGTTGAATAAATGAATTAACAAGTGGACAAGAAGCTTGGAAAATTGGAAGGACAAAGAAAGGAAGGAGTAAACAAGAATTTACCATAAACTTTTTTGCAGAGCATAGACATTATAATTAAAATACGATGAGATTAATAGTGTATCTATTTTATGGATGAGTAAACAGAAGCTCAGAAAGGTAAACTGACTTAGCTCAGTGCCACAGAACAAACACGAAGAGAATTTAGATTTGATTCAAATAGTTGAAAAACCTATGCCTGGTTAATTTTTAGTGATTTAGCTCTTCCTCTTCATGTTAACATACTTCTCCCCTAAACTAAACATGCATCTTCTGGGGATAACCTAGAGTACAGGGAACTGATTAGGCTCCTAGTCATGGGATCAGTGAATAATGGCATGGCAGCCCTCAGGGCTGGGGATGACTCAGCAGATCAGAGCTGGGGAAAAGAGTCTATTTTGTCCTACTCCAAACACCTTATTCATTCTCGGAAGTCAGGTGCTTTGCTACCCCCATGCGAGGCCAGTTAATAGCTCACCCAATAAATGGGTGACTGACAAAGTCTACTTCAAGGCCGTCATTACTTGGTCAAGTTTGGCTGATCTCTGTGCTGGCCAAACAATTAATTCCAACTGGCTCTTGTCCTCTTCCTGGGGTCATTCAGAAACACTTTACCCCTTGGTAGTCTCCAGATTCACAATGTTTGTGAAGAGACTGGAGAGCTTCCTCTTCCCTCCCTTATTCCTCATCCTTCTTTCCTTCCTTTTTTACTTCATCTACTCATTTTTTCATGTAGTCACATATTATCTGATAGTTCATTCATTCATTCATTTACTCACACATTTCTATAACATTAATTTATAATCTGTATTCGTGCATAATTGCATACATAGACTCACTTATTTTCTTAATCACACCAGGTTTTATAAGGGATATTATAAGGGATATTATAAGGTTATATGATCTTGGAGAAATCACTTAATTTCTCCAAACATCATTTTTTCCAACTTAAAGAGGCAGAGTTGGGGCACAAACCTATGACTCCTTGAGTTCAAGATGTGTAAGATATGGTTCTGCCCTATAAGAGTTCATAGTACAGAAAATTTTCTTGACTGTGATTGGTATATTTTCCATCCTGACCTAATGCATATATATCTGACAGAAATACAAGCTTTATAAAATAATTCTTACCCTTCCTACATGCAAGATGGTACATTTTACTTTTTAAAAAAGTGCTGGGCACAACTCAGTAAGTTGACTTCATAATTCACTAATGAGTTATGACCTGAAGTTGTAAAACTATGGTCTAGAACAGTGATTTTTAACTGGTGTGCTATGACACACCCGTGTGCCATGAGAGGATCTTAGGTGCGCCATGAAAAATTTTAAAGATCATTAATTATTTTTGAAAGAAGTATAAAGCACAATAAGTATACTCTTTATTTTTTAAAATCAACGTAATTTAACTGTGCTGCAGGAGTTTAACTATAAATATGTTCCAGTGTAGTGTGAGATAAAGAAGGTTGAAAAATACTGGCCTAGAAGATCTACAGAAAGGCATTTGGTTACAAGTACAAATAATACAAGCTAAATACTTGGTCACTATTTAAGACCTTCCTCTATCATTGTCTTCCCCTCCAACAGCCATCCACTTGTGTGTAGCCTCTCTCTCTTACACACCTCTTGACCGACTTTCCTTCTCTGCATTCACTGACCCCGCCTCTTCCTTCTCACGTGGACCAGGCTTCCTGCCCTAACCTCCTGCCTCTCTTCTTACCCCTTCAGTCCATTCTTCAAACTGCAGCCTATGATCATTCTAATATATCCACTGGAGGAAATATATGTAATAGCTTTACTTGTCTATAAAATAAATAAATGCATCTAATTTTTTATCCTTGTCTGGCCTTGATTCCTCCGCCAGGGTCATTTCTTAATAATTCCACTATTACATTTAATGCTGAATCAATGTGGAATCATGCCCAAGTCCTTGAATCTTCCAGGCTCTTTCATATCTCTGGGCCTTTGCTTTTGAAAGTTTTTTTCCCTTGGAATTCTCATTTCAGTCCATACTGGGCTTATTCAAGGAGCAGCTCAACCCCTTATTATTTTATGCAGCCTTTACTGACAGGCCCCTAACCTCCCCCTTACTTTCCACACTGTCCCAAATGTGTCTGTTTACTTGTTGGTCTCCCTGTATGGGGCCCATAACATCAGGAACTGTGGTTTTGAACATTTCTCCATGCCCAGGACTCAACACAGTGTTTGGCACAGAATAGGGGCTTAGGAAATATTTTTAAAGGTGTATGATGTGACCTAGATTAATGAGATTTGATGTGTTAATATCCGTGACAGCTGTGAGAATGCACCTTGCAGAAATCCAACCACCGGGGCTTAATTAACCAAGAGGCCCATCCAAGTACTCTGAATTTTTATTTCTGCTTTTGCACTGAGGCCACAATTCCGACAGTTGCTCCTAGCCAATGATGGGGCATGGCAGGAAGACTGAGGCAGGCCCATTTTAAGAGATGCAGTATCCCAGGGTGGCAGACGGTCTTGAGGACTCCCTCCAACTGTGTGGTGGTCTGGGATGCATCTGCACAACTTTCCTCCCTGCTCTCCTCCACACGGGCCAGATTGCCCCCAGTCTGATGGCTCCTTCACAGCCATCTCTCATCTTCTCTCTCACAGACCTTCCCCTCATGCAATCCTTTGTCCCATCTCAGCATGTTACTTAGAGAACCCACTAATACACTCTCCTCGATGTCTATCTGAAGGAACTGAGGATCAGAGTGATCATGTGACTTAAGAACAACTGATGAGACCGAGGTTCAGTTGAGTGCTGGTAAATGTTTAACAACTGGCTCTCAGTGGAGACAAAAAAGAAAGTACTGATTTATAGTACTGACTAATTTCCATAGTGTAAATACTTCCACTCTGGCCAATTTCACACTACCAATGTGACTTCATTGAACATGGAATTGGGAAGGGATGTGCACAATTGTCCTTAGGAACCAGACAAGCTGGCTCTAGCACATGTCTGTGAGGTTGCAAGCTTGGATTTCTGTCTCTCTGCCTGGCATCTTGTGACAGCCCTCTCCATACTTCCTTAATTCCTGAGTTCTATTCTTAGGATGAGCTCTGCAGACAGCTTGTCCCCAGAAATCTCCGTCCAGTCACTGGGCTGGAAACCTTGTGCACATATGGATTCTTCTCGGGTTCAGGAGGTGGATGAGGTTCTCATGCCTCTACAACTGTAGGCTCTGCTAGGTGAAGAGTAGTCCCAGTTGGCCTTTGACACCAAAATGACCTTGGGTTACCATTTTGGCATGACAGGAAAGATGAGTTGAAGGAGAAAAGACAGACTAAGAGCTGGAGTGAAAGGTGTTGGTGTTGGTGCGGGGACTATTTCACAAAGGAAATCAACAGGGAATATAGGAAGGCAGGATCATAGCTGCCAGTTATCAACAATCTTCTACCTGCCAGATTCTATGCTGTGCATTTTCTCCTTTCAGACTCCTCTCCTAATTCCAACTTAAGAATTATTATTAACATGTCACAAATGCGGACACCAAACCTCAGAGAGACTGCCTTTGATAACAGATTACTACTATCACAAAAGAGGAAGCAAAAATAGTCGCTAACATTCATTGAGACTTCACTATAGAAATGAATATTATTTTCACCTTACCTTTAAAGATATAATTAAACTACTAACAAATGGTGGGGCTGAAGCTATAATTCAGGCCCTTAGTCTCCTGACTAAGGTCCACGTATCCACTCCAGATGCCACTAAAAATTCAGTTGATCCTATTGCTGCTATAACCAGTGAGTGAAATTTAAAAAAGAAAAATCAGATGAAGTCCCTAAATTTGAGATACATGCTTTTGATTTTCCCTCCCCAGATCAGGATAGAAACTAGGAAGTGCACAGTGTAAAAAAGTGATTCTGAGTTCCATTTTGCAGATGGAAAACCTGAGGGTCCCTCTTAGTGGGAACAAGAACCCTTGGCCCTTCAGTTCAGTATTGTCTTAGCAGAACAGCTCACAGTGAACTCAGCATATGGAAAGAGGTTTATAGATCACAAGTGGACTAAAGATCCGGAAAATCTAGAGAGAAAATGAAATACATTTGAAAAGAAAGGCAGCCGTTCTGGGAATTTGAGTCTCTAGCTCAATCTCAGCAGACAGAGTTGGATATTGCCAGCATAAATCCCCTTGCTGAATAAGACACTCATCTCACAAGAATAAACAACAATATTTGAGCACTATAAGCTGACCTCACAGCTGGACCAGACAGCCCACCAAGGTCAACAGATATGATTTGTGTAGGGACACTCCATGCCAGTTATTCTGCCAACCTAAATCTGGTACCTCTCTGAGCCCCCAGGCCAACTATTCAGTCAGTTCAGACCTGAACTGAGGAAAACTAATAGAATCTAGGTTGAGACAGGACCAAAATGAGCCAGGCACAACTTAAGGAGGTGAGGGGTAAAAGGTCCCCTTTCCCAAAGGAGCCAAATGGAAGACAGTAATTGAGTGAATTGTTAAAAAGGAAAGAAGGCCAGGACGGGGGCAATGACACTTTATAGTATTCCAAAAAAGATCTTTTCTAAGCAAGGTAAGGAGTTTTTACTGATATCCAGTTTTGTTTGTTTATTTGTTTGCTTTGTTTTGTTTTGTTTTTTTTGTTGTTGTTGTTTTTTACCAACCCCAAAAGAAAAGTGATGAGGCCAAGCTTGGTCCAGTGGGCAGCAGGAGGGGAGGCAGATGAGAGCTTTGGGACTTTAGAGCTTAACAATCAGCTCTGGGACTTTGAACGAGATACTCTTCCTCTCTGCACCTGAGTTCTCTTCTTTCTAAATCAGGGAAAACTGTCTCTTCTCATGTCTCCTGGTTGGTCGGGGAAGCAACAACCCAGAGTCACTAGGAATGACAGCTGGCAGTCAGGAGGCCTGGTCTGCACCTCAGCGCTATTGGTAGCTGGCTGTGCAGACCTCGGCCAGCCACTGCCCATCTCTGAGGCTTCATTTCTCCGGGGTGAAAATGGCAACTCTAGTGCTTGTGAGCACTATCAGAAGCATTGTGAGCATTTGATGAGACACGATGTGTGTGTTTAACACAGCTCCTGGCAGGATATTAAATACTTAATACATGTTTGCTATTGTATTATCCATCCAAACACAGCACTAGTGAATTAAGGCATGCTATTGGACTTTAACTTTCCGACTTAGAAAGTAACTAGACCGTCTCAAATGTTCCTTCCATCTCTGATGTTATCTGACAAACTCCCGGCAGACACTTGGTGGTACCGAACAGAAACATACTCCAGACGACATGAACTGCAGAAGACAATTCGGACTCCCCAGTTGCTGCCTTGAGCAGGTGGCTTCACATTTTTAACTTTCGTTTCTTCATCTGTAGCTTGACGCTAATAACCCCTATTTTACGGAGTTTGTTTTATGAGCTTTAAATAAGGTAATGGATATATAGTGTCCAGCACAGTACATATAGTGGATTTTCAATTGAATATGAAAATATTCATATTACCAATAAGAAAAGAATCAAATCCTATATATTTACTTAACCCTTTATCCCTCACTGGTTAAGTTTTACATTTTATACCTCTGCCCCCCACTAGGCTATATGCTTTAGAAGGTCGGCTTTGAGTCTCTTATTTCTATATCCCAGAACATTGCACCGGTCTGGACCAGGTAGGTCGCTTGAGAAAGTTTGCTGATTGGAATCTGTTTCACTGAAAATCCTGTTAAGTCCAAGAAGTGAGCTTTCTTTGTTTACTTATAGAATAAGTGAGCTTTGCTGAGTCCTGTACTATCCTGACCTGTCTTTTCATTGCTGGCAGGACAAGCCCTCTTAGGATCACCCAAGTTTTCTCTTTTTCTTTCTTTTTTAAAGTATACTTCAAAAGGAGGAAGAAAGTATATCCTGAGACTTTTAGTAACAGTTTCTTTGTCACATTTGGTCCCTGGAACCAGATGCGAACAGCAAACAATGTATAGATCAGGATTAAATAAGGTGAGAGGATCCGTCTGGAGAAGAAATGGAGGCAGTGAGGACTCAAGGAGAGGTGGCTTGATGCCACTGTCCGCGTTGAGACTGAGGCCCAAACCCTGGGGGGCCACTAGTTCCTGGTTGTGAGGAGAGAGGGGACACTGGGAGGGGAGAGGAGACCAGGCTGAGTCCTAGGTCCAGTGTCCAGCTCTTCTTCCCTGGGTTTCCTCCTCACTTTCCGTTCAGTCCCTGCCTCCCTTTTATCTTTCACAATCCTCTTTCACTTGTCTTCCCTCATTTCTGGCCTCTCTCTCTCTTCTCTTACAGAAACATTCACTGAATTCCAAGTGCTTTTCCTGCGTGTGGACTTGTGTCCACACAGTGAGCGTGAGTCTTGTGGGGTCCGTGCTGTGTCCTGTGTGAGGGGACACCACCCAGTGTGTTGGGGGCCTTGCTTGGGTCGACATGGCAGCCAGCACATGCCTTTCAGGTATGCCCAAGGCACGGGCTATGCCTGTGGATCTGTGTCTCTGTTGTTTAGGATGGGCCTCTTGAAGTGTGCTCTGTGTGTTGAGTAAGAGCTGCGTGCTGCCGGTTCTGTCCCTACGCTGCGTGTCTTTGTATGATGTGTGTCTGTGCACGTCCATATGTGTGTGACTGTATTATTTGCCTTTCCTTTATTGGACACGGCGTGAACGTCCCGTGGGGTGGGTGACGTGCTCACACACGTGTTTACAGGCGTTTGTGTCTGTGTGCTGTCTTTGTTTACGGGGTGAGATGGCTGCATTGTATGTGTCTGCATGGGATGGCATTGCACGCACCCTGTGCTTCTGCATCTTGCAGGTGTGTGTGTTTTGATCTCTTGGTTGCATGCTGTGTCTGTGTGGAGGGCGTCGCGTTGGTTGTTTGTAGGAACAGTGTGTGTGTTCTGTGTGTTTCCCTGAGTCTTTGCTCTGTGAAATATGTGTTCCGTGTGTTTCTCCCGCCAGCTCTTCCTCCCCTTCGGGTGCCCCAGCCTCCTTCCCTCCCCTCTCCTCCGGAGACTGTGACCGCTCTCAGCTGACACCTCGCTACTCTGGCAACCCAAGAACAGCCTGGAGAAAGGTCAGCTGGCCGCCTTCGCGCCCCGCCTGCCCAGGCCCTTCGCCCCCATGTTGTGCGGTGTGACAGCGCCCTCTGTTGGCTATGTAGACCATGAGCAGCACTTTCTGGTGCTGGGGCTTTCTCTTGCCTTCCTGATTATCCCTGACACATCCAGCCTCCGTAATAAAGAACTTTAGCAAGTGAATAGGGAGGGCTGCCACGTAAATTATCTTATCGTTCAAAAGGAGGTGCCTTTGAGAATGAAAGAGGATGCCATTAAGTGCCCTGAAACACTGGGTAGACAACAGATGCTTCTGCAGGAGATGGCAAGGAAGGCTTCCTCCATCACTTACTCTGGGAATGGCCTCAAGAAAATGCACAACGAAACGTATGCTAGCCTTCGCTGGCTCTGACGCCAGCCGCCCAACTTACAACTGGGCGAATTAGAATCTCAAATCCACACTTACTCGGTGACTTTGTGCTCTCCCCCTGGTAATAATTTCCTGAGGTTTCAATGTCCCCTTCACAATAGGGACCCAAGTTTGAGACACAATATTTCTAGTTCCAGAAAGAGGGAGGAATCAACGGTGCAAGATGAGAACTAGAATGTTTCTAATGAATTTAACATTAGGAGATCAGAAGCCCTCTTGTGAGTAGAGAGGAAATAGTCATGGATGAACTCCGGACATGGAATGCCCTACACATGTAACTCTAACAACATCAACAGGAGGAGAGAGGTGCTATGTACCTGTTACACGTGGGTGTGTGGACACCCACGTGCCTGCACACACGTACACACACACACACACCAAGAGGCAGAACACTCAACAGCCTGCAGTGCTAATATACCTGAGATTTGGAAATATGCACATTTATAATTTCTTGTCTTATAGAAGAAATAGACATCATTTTATGTAGAAACATAGGTTTTCATTACATTCCTTCTGCTGGTGATTAAAGAGGAGGCTCTGATAAGCAATGACTGTTTCCGTAAACTCAAGATGACGGCTACATGGGAACCAAAGGACCGCTTGCTCCCAAGGGGGTGTGTGTTTAGCATTACCTCCCAGGAGATAGTAATAGTTATTTCAAGGTTTGGTCAAATAAATTTGAAAAAAATATATAGGGGTAAGTGAAGTTAAACAGACTTCTTTCCCATGGATATCCTGGAGCCCATAATATAATAAATATGTCTTATTAATTTCTGAGAAGGGGGG
>NW_003852409.1:19671416-19698311 GCF_000181295.1 Otolemur garnettii
CCCAAATATCATAATTTACTATTAAATAACCTCTTACTGTAGGAATCACATCTCTATTTCTGTGTGTTTCTTTTATCTCTTTGGCTCTTGTAATAACACATGTAGCTTGGTCCTATGTGTTATACTAAATGACAGATGAGAAGAGAGGTGAAGAGGTTCGTCCCAAGTCACTGCACTGATCAGTGACAGAAAAAGACTTGACACCAGATGTCTCTTTCTACCCCATGTAGGATTCTACTTTGCTAACTACTGTGACATGATTTTATAGACAGTTCAAAAATGTGGCTGCTGACTTAGAACTTTTTAAAAAGTAGAAAAAAAAGGAAAGATACAGTACTAAAAAATAGGAGATAATAAGTGGCATTGTACGTCCGAGGTGCGGGGACTCAGTGAGAACCAGGATGGTCAGTGAAACCATTTCAGAGGAAATAAATCTGAGCAATGCTTTGAAGGACAGAGGAGGCTAAGATCAAAGGTCAGGAAGCTTTAGTGTAAAGTGCCAGACAGTAAATATTTTCTGCTTTGTGAGCCGCACAGTCTCTGTTTCAAGCCCTTGACATTGCCATTGTACCACAAAAGCAGCCATAGAGAATATGTAAATAAAAGGACATGACCATGACCGTGTTCCAATAAAACTTTATCCACAAAACAGGCAACCAGGGGCTCTCATTTGCTAACCTTTAAATTGGAAGGAGGGAAGAGGGGAATGAGGTCTTTCTCAGCTAGGAAAATTCCTCTTCCAAAGACAGCGAGCAGTGCACTCTCAAGGGCCAGCACCAGGCCCCAGGCCTGCTCACAACTGTTCTTTTTCTGTCTCTACTCCACCCCAACTCCACTTCAATTGTGCTCTAAGCCCCAAGGGGGAGCTTATTGCAGCTATGCAAAGAGAAAGCTGCCTGCATTTGAGATAAGCTGAATAAACAATTCACTGATCTCAGTGGAAGGTCCCTGTGAACATGTGCCTAGATTTAAGTCTATTGGGAAGGCAGAGAAAGACAACAAACCCAGTTCCCTTTGAAAATGGGATTGGCCTTTTCTCCTTTCCGAAGACAAAGCCAATGCTATGCTAAAATGCATGTCTTGTTTCTACAGACGGGGTATGGACCACCTGCCCCTTTGCAGACAGCAAAGCAATGTCCTAGCTTCATGAGATGCAATATACGTGTGTATCAGAGCCACTTCTCAGTTCTTTGATCTCTAGCATAGGCCCCACAATGTTACTCCTTTGCACATGCACCTTGAGTAGCCTGCACTTGGTACAGAATCTAAAGTGCTACAGCCTGGCCTTCAAGTCAGTGTACAGCAGATCTCACTTTAGGACTCAAGCTTTATTCCCCTCAGCATCTTCTCCAGCTAAACCCCATTTATCTCTGTGTGTCTTGTCCCTGCCCAGGACTCACACTTTGCAAACTCCAGACCTTTGTACTTGCATCTAGTATAACCTTCCATCCAAGTCCTAGCCTGTCTTTCAAATCTCCATTCTTAACTCCTCCTGCTTGGTGAAGACATCCCATACTTAACCCCTACACTGATGCAACTGAACACTGCATTTATTAGAAGTATCATCTCTCTTGGCTTGTTTTTCTTTGTTTTCCAAAGTGAAATTAACTATGTAATAATTATAAAACTATAAACTCACTATTTTAATAAAACCAAGTGTTCTAGGATCTATAATGAGAAGGAGAAAAACTGAGAAGGATAGTAAGGTCCAAAAAGATGACTAGAGGTAACATGGAATAGTCTTCTGGGGAATACAGCTGCTTTCATGGGGCTGAGCAGGGGGTCCCTACAGAGGACTGACGAGAGAGGAGGCTGGGAGGATGGCAGGGTCTGGACACCTTAAATTCTGTAGGTTTCATTTAATCTGATTTATAGAATGTCAGAGACAAAGCAATGAAAAAAACAACGTCAGAAAAAAAGTACAATCCTACCAAGTGCTTCGCCTGAGACATAGTAACCAATCGATCAATATTTGTTCAGTTACTATAAGGCTGGTCCTGGGGTCTTAGGCTGAGAGTGAACCCCTCCCTGTCCTTCTCTGCCGGTCCATGTGCTGAAGCTGGGTGGGAGAATATAAATGGATTAGCTCCCCAGTAAACTAACGGGGACATTAGAAGAATGCAGGACGGAAAGTTACTCACTTAAAGGGCAACTCTGGCAATGTGCTACACAGAGAAAAGCTTGGGGATAGAAAGAAAAGGAGGTGGGGGGGAGTGGAAGCTCGTGGTGGCCCCTGGTCCTCACACTGACCTTCTCAACATGGGAAGCATTTTACTAACTGGCAGAATCTAAGTTTCAATGAACCTGAAAGGTCCTTGAGCCCTGCCCCTCTGTCTATAATACATTTGGGTACCATTTGGCCCATGTTGAACACTCCCTGTTCCAGGGAGCTCATCCCATGTCCAGGAGGCCGGCGTGAGCTGTGGCCAAACACAAACACAGACAGAGAAAAGAGGAAGAGGGGCTAATCCCCTAAGAAGCTCTGACTATATGTCAGGCACTGAACAGGCATACTACCTGCTGTGTTTCACGTAACCCTCGTGACAATCTTGTGAATGGGGATTAATATTTTCAGGCAAGGAAGTTGGGGCTCAGGGATATTGAGTCATTTGACCTAATTACAAATCTGGTAAGTGAAGCTGGAATTCAAACTCAGGCCCATAGTATTTTAGCCCAAAGTAAAAACAACAAAAAAGAACTTCCCATCAAACCAAGATAAGGTAAGACGATTAGATGATTTAGGTAGCCCCCACAAGAAGCCCTTGTAGAGAAGGGGACGATTGCACAGGCTGGCATGGCTGCAGGGAGAGAAGGGAGGATGGATGCCAGGCCGGGCCGGGAATGCAGGAAGTGCTTCGGGACAGGATTACGGCGCCCTGGCAAGGGCGGCCCTGCTGGCTCATGTGCTGTTGGTTCTCCGTGTGCCTGTGCCTGCCCCACCATGAATGTGTCGAACACTCTCCCCTTCCTTCCCCCTTCCCAAGTCTCGAACAAAAGAGGGAGAGAGAGCAGGGCTCAGGGGATCAGGAGTGTCCTGGCTTGATCCCATAATCACACAAAACCAGCCCCACCTTGGATCTGTTACCAACTCTCCTTTGAAAAACCATCAGCAAGCTCATCCCACCCTCCCCTTGCTTAGGAAGCACTTTCATCGTCTCGGCAATCGTTTCATCTTCCCTGGGCCAGGCCCTTAGGATTCAGGAAAACGATATTGATGATGAGAGCAAACCTTGATAGGATTCTTCTCTACCTGTCAGGAGCTCTGCTCAGAGCTCTCTGTGAGTCTTCTTACTTAATCCTAACAAACACCTGGTGAGACAGATGCTGCAGTCATTCCCATTTTACAGATGAGGTGGTTGAGGCTCAGACTAATTCACCCAGTGTCACACACAGTAAGTGACAGAGCTGGATTTGCAATCAGAACCCAAGTGAAGAACTACAAGGACTCTTAAGGAACTAACTCACAATCCAGGGAGAGAAGAAGACAGGAGAGTTGCTGATAGCATCCCCTGTGGTGAGCGGTAGGTCTATGGTATCATGGCATCTGAGCTGAAGGGAACAAAAAGAGGGAGGACCAACCCCATGAAAAGTGCTTGGTCTACACCACATGCCGAATGAGTTATGTTGGTTATCTCTTTTCATTCTTGCTTTGATCCTGTGGAGAGAGGATCACTAGTCCCATTCAGCAATTTGGAGCTAAAAGAGTTTGAGTTACTTGACCTAAATTATACATCCAATAATGAGGGAGGACGTTTGTAGATAAAACTCCTTAGACAGTCTCCGGTTGAGGTAGAATGGGCAGCAGCAGGCTTATAATGCCCCACAACCAGAGATGAAGGTGGTCAGAGCAGGGCCAGGGGGTGTGAGGACAGATGAGTTTGGGGAGACAAGCAGGGCAAAGATGTGGAGACCTTACCAAGCATGCTAATAAATGGAGGCCTTATTGTGAAGAAAGAAGAGAATTACAGCAGGTGTTAGGATCTTTCCTCTGACTGCAAAGAGAAAAGTGAATCCAAAAGGTAACAGGAGAAAGCTAAATGAGATGGGTACTACTTAGGACAATATTAATGATAACTCAGAAGAGCAGTGATAAAGGCAGGGACTCAGGCCAGGGGACAGGGCACCGAGAGAGGATGAGACAGGTTTCAGAGATATTATGCTGAATTCCATTTTATTGACTGGGAAATTGAGGCTCAGAAAGATAAGTCCCAGGCATTGCTAAAACTGGGACTGGGCTGGGCGCGGTAGCTCACGCATGTAATCCCAGCACTGTGGGAAGCTGAGGAGGGAGAATTGCTTGAGCTCAAGAGTTCGAGACTTGCCTGAGCAAGAATGAGACCCCAATTCATTAAAACAAACAAACAACAACAACAATAAAAAACCCAGCCAGGCAGCATGGCGAGCACCTGTAATGGCAGCAGCTTCTGGGGTCTGAGGCAGCGAGATGCCTGTAGCCCGAGTCTGAGGTTGCAGTGAGCTATAACGCCATTGCACTCTGCTCAGGGCATCGTGTGGGACTCTGTCTCAACAACAACAACAAAAACTGGGACTGAACTCTGGTCTTCTCATTCTGAGGGCCTTTTCTGGAACTACTTACATCCATCTTTTAGAATCTTCTCTCTTCTTTAACAAATGTACCTACCATTGGGTGTACATCCTGCTACATATTTGAAGAACATTTTTAATTCTCACTATAATTACAATATGACTCTTATGATCCTTATTTTGAAATTATAAAATCAGAAGTTCAGAAAAGAAAAAAAAAAGAGTCTAAGATCATGTAAATAGGAGCAGTTGAGCCAAGATTTGAACCCAGGATGCCTGGGTCCAAAGCAAAAGTTGTTTTCTACTCTATAATGCCAATCCCTGAAGTATCGCCAATGTTTTTCCCCAAACCTTCCCCTTCCCCACTATATTTTATTTTTAAAAATCTTGGTTTTTCAAATGGAAATAAAAGGTACCAACTGAAGAAGTATAATATGTAATACATTCTTGCATGAAGTTATATTTGTCCACAGGGCTTTCTCCTCTTCAGAAGAATTAAAGAAGGTTCAGATCAGCAAAACAGTAGCCTGGAAATTTCATGGTTTAATAAGTTCCAAATATTTTTGTATTATTATTTACTTATTTTCTTAGGAAGTAAATTCCACATTTAGAAGAATAGGAGGCCAAGAAGCAGACATATTCAAAGGTTTGATTCACTCTCAAGAAGTAAGGCATCTGGAAAAAACACAGCCACTGACCATTGGTCCACTTTTATGGGTCAACAACTATACTTAGTAGCTCATTTAATTGTCCCAACAATTCTAGGAGGATGGTACTTCATCTATGTTTTACAAATGGGGTAAGTGATGCCTAGAAAGATGAACTGACTTGCCCAAGGTCACCTGGATGGAAATGAATGATGGTAAGATTCACTAGCAGGATATATCCATCACTATTATCTTTCTACTGCAACCTGCCACAGCCTCCTTGATGGTGGAGTTAGCCTCACTCATCTCTTCCTTTCCCCATGATTGACATTATGAGAAGGTAGTGGATGCAACCACTACCAGGGTATAATGTGAGGAACGGAGCAAATACCACCCTTCCAGAGCCTACAACTTTTACTCCAGCCACTTTGCTGTCTGAAATCCCACTGTTATGAAGTCATCTTTATGCAAGAGTGGGAGATGTTGGACTGAATCTGGCTCTGTGGTCTAACCCTGGCTTTGCTAGGCCATAGGTATAGAATGATGAGCAAACTCTTCTTACTGGTCCTGAGTCTCATCATCTGTAAAGTAAGGAAATTAGAAGACAACCAGGGGCCCTTCCTGGCTTCACGTGTTAGGATTTTAGCATCTCGGAGGAAACACAAGAATATTCTCAGAGCAAAGTTGAACTTACACAGCACAGAAGAGGCAGAGATATGGGGCAGAGGAAAGGGAACAGATGGCCTGAAATAAAGTCCATCTCTGAAAGAGGGGCTAGAGAGAGCCCCGCACTCTTGTCCAGAGTCACTGACAGGTTTCAGTTCAGACCCACGGTCCTGGAAAAGCACCAGTTGGGGATAGATTAGATTAGATTCTGAGGTGGAGAAAGAGGTGCCGAAGACAGCCAGAAAATGATTATTCCAGTTGCTCTGAATGCCCTGTGAGATCAGGCTGTGTTGTAAAGCTGCTTTTTGCTGTAGGGCAGCTGAGTTGGTGGCACAGGATGGGCCAGACGTAATTGCAGAACCAGCCTAGCCTTCCTCCTCTCTTTTTCTGGCTGCCATTTTCACATGAAAACCATAAAAGATCCCAGAAATGGGAGGTGCACTTAATGGGTTTTTTTGGCACCGAGGAATTAATCTTTTTTAAACTAAAGGGAATTTTTTTTCTTTCCTAAAGATCTTTGGCAAACAGAAGCCAAATTGCTTCCAGACCTCATGAAAGGTATTTTGTGCAAACGAGGTGTGATTTACACTTCCTTTAATTAGTCTGAACCTTGGAAAAAGAGAGAAATAATAGAAAACAAGAGCTATGTAGAAAACAAGTCCAAACAGCCCTAAAATAACAGTTTTGTAAAAGCATCAGTTGAGGGTGTTAGAAAGAGACCAACCACAAAAAAAAAAAGTCTTTCTAATTCTGGGAGTGGAGCAATTACAAGTGAATTGAAGTTTTGTTGGCCTCTCTTCCCTGGGGATTGGGGTGGGGAGAAAGTTTGGCAGAAAGGAGCCTTAGTGTTCTCAGAGTGAGTTTCAAGTTCTGGTTGACCTTCCTTCCGTTAAGCTTCAGTCTTTTCTGAGGGCATTTGGGGTCTGTGAAGCCAGATCAGGGAAGAAAGAGGGCAGCTCTATTTACAATCATGAACATTTTGCCATTGAGTTCCTCTTACAGCTGGGTGGTAATAGCATTTTGGATGAGATATGGCCTCTGGAATCACAGACCTGGGTTCAAATTTTGACTCTGCCATTACCACCAGAAAGATCTGGGAAATGCGTAATCTGTTGACCTGACGCACGCTTTTTTGAAGCTCTCCTTCCCTGGCTGCTTGGTACCCCCTTTTCTGGTTCTTCCTCAGATTGCTTCTGCTCAGCCTTTTTTTGTAGGTTTAAAGTCATCAAGCAGAAGTTAGCTGCTGGAATCGCTCAAGGCTCAGTCACAAGCCCTCTTCTCCTCTTGGTTGGTTGGCTTTTTCAAGATAAATGTACTAACATGCTTTGTTTCATCTGATACCCCTCAAAGCTCTATTGCCCAGACACATCTCCTGCCTTGGTTCTGGTCTTAATATCCAACTGTCTTATTCCATCTTTATTTAGATGTTTCAAAGTACCTCAGATTCAATGTATCCCCAAATGAACCCAATATATCCAAAAATGAACACCCTTAATCAGCTCCACTTCCCAAGGCTTTCTTCTCAGTGAGAAGATTGAGTTCATGTTTGAACTGGCACATGCAAGAGATGAGCTAGGCTAACCAAGGAGGATCTTGCCCCGTCTCTGTGTGAAATGGGAAATCTGGGTGACAGGCTCTCTTTTTCTGACCCTGTACAAAGACTTAGTTGTGATGATTTTCCTTCCTTCATTCTTGTCTTCTTAGTTGGCTCACTTGTAGTCTACTACAGTCTCTGAACCCATCCACTGCCCAGGCCCAGAGTCCCTGAGGAGAGCTGAAATTTATGAAAAGATAATACTAGACGTAGCAAGAGGGGCCTCCGAGATGAATCTTATCTTCATCTTCATACATCACACCCCTTCTGAACCATCCCCTCGGTCAAGGAAAAAGAAAAAATGAAAGGGAAATAAAGGAGACCAAACTACTTTCTGGGCAAAAGGCATGAAATGGCCAAGGCCACATTCTACTCAAGCCAAAAGAACAGTTTCCTTTGATCCTGAGTAATACTTGTGGGCCACTTTCACTGATACTTTCACTGTCCATGTGCACCTGGGCTCAGCTCCCAGCTCTGCCTCTAATACGCTGCAGCGCCCAGTACATCCATCCCCTCCTATCTCCAGGCCGCATTCCCTGGCTATACAATGATGAGGTTGTGCTGGGTGGTTTACACGGGCTCTGGCAGCACTATGGTTTGCAGGACTGTATTATAAACTAGCCAGAGAATGAGGGAAAGGCCCAGGGGTTCATCTTTGCAGCTTTCCTAGGAAATCATGCCTCCGCCTCATAAGAGGAAGAATACGAATAAGGATGGCCAACATTTACTGAGCATCTATTACTTGCCACACACTAATATCCACAGTTAAGAGTTAAACTCAGACCAAAAACAAATAAAAAAAGAGGTTGAGTATCATCCCAATGTCACATGACTGATAAATGATGTAACTGAGATCTCAAACTTCAGACTAACTTTAAGCGTGTGTTGAATGCTACCCTCTCTGTTGATCCAGCCATGCTTTACGATTGTTACTATGCCTTTGTTTGTTTACTCTTCCAGTCATTCTCATGCTACCAATGTTGTCTGACTAGGTTTTCTGTGCCTGAAACTGTAAACACAAATAAGTACAAGAAAAATATCCATCAGGAAGCTTATAGTTTGGCTAAAGAAACAAGAAACTATGATCAGAAGTTTTAGAAAAGTTATCTTTCTTTCTGAAGTGCCACTCTGATCGTCTTTATGATCCTCCTCAAAAGGCTTCAAAGGATCCCCTTTGCCTACAGGATGAAGTCCAAACAGTTTAGCCTGTTTTCTAATCCCTCTGTGATCTGGCCCCTGTCTCATCGCCTGTCAAACTTACTCATTCAAAATTTGTTAAGGCCAGCTATGTGCCAGACACCATACTAGAGTCTTGGAACGCGACACTGAGTGGCATAGATGTAGGCCTTGCTCTCCTGGGGTTTACAGATATTAATCAAATTATCACAGCGATAGAGAATTTGGCATTCCCTGAAACTTTCAGGGGCCCCGTGCCACTAGATGCAGCATCCCCATTCCAGCAGATGTTGCCAGCTCAGTAAGTAGACAGTGACGCAGTTCTCCTTGGAATCATTAGATGATCAGTTAAGCTTTAACTATGTAACTTGTTCTATTACTCAAGCAGAAATATCTGCTTATGAAGAGAGAAGCTCTTTTTTTTATTTCAAAATAGTTTTTCAACAGTAAGTTAAAACTTCTTGTTATTACTACCATAGAATGGCATGCCCCCCCCCATCAGCTTTACGTTAACTCCTATTGCTTATGTTCCTATTCCTATTCAATTTTCAATTTCAAGAGGGCAGAATTTATGCCTTTTCTTGTTCACTCATGAATTCCCAGCACTTTGGTCAGTGCTTGGTACACTGCAGACATTCAATACATGTGTTGGTTAGATTAAATCATCCTTAACTACATAGAACCTTAATTTTTAAAAAAGACTGTGACACACATAGATTCTACCTTTTTATTTTTTAATTGTTTGACACATGGAGAAACATCCTGAGAAGAAAAGCAATTTTCCACATGCCACAGAGAAAGTTGATAGCTTAAATGAAGCTGGAACCAAAGAGAATCAGATGTCCTGAGCTCTTGCTATACCGCACCCATTCACAAACCTCGAGCCTGAAACAGGAAGACAGGACCTCCGGCGGGGGGGAAGGTACGTAAGTGAAGGTAGATACAGTGTCCCCAGCCTTGGCTATACTTGAGAAAGTACAAGAGTTGGGTGGACTGTTCCAAAGCTGGAGGAGCCATCTCCGGAGGAGAAACCTTTTCCTGCCCCCAAACAAGGCCTCTGACTGAGAAAAATATTTAATCATTCCTTCTAACCCAAACTCTCCAAAACACTATTTCCTATTATGTCTCAATAACCAAATTTAACCCACCCAAAGCTCAAGATTAGATCTGTGAGCTCATGAAGGCCTAATCACCCAATTAAGAGGAGGGAAAATCTGATCCTCTCCAAACAAAGTGAAATGTGACATAACCCAGTTGCTAGGATTATGTCTCACTCAGGAAGAAGCAGAGGAGTTGGGAGAGAATGGGTGGGTCATTCATTGTAGGGAATTTTCCAGGATATTTGAGTAGTGTGGCCCTCTAGATCTTAGTGTTTCAGGCCCTAGAACAAAGCTGGAGGCAAGGCCCTGATTTCAGGAGGGCCATGAGGACACAATGGCTTTTCTCTCGTCCCAAATCCCTCAGTAATCTCCAGGTGCATTCTTTTCTTTTGGAGGGGGTGACAGTGAGGGGACAGGGTCTTTCTTTGTCACATAGGCTAGAGTGCATTGGCATGATCATAGCTCACTGCAATTTCAAATTTCTGGTCTCAAGCCCTCTGCCTCAGCCTCCTGAGTAGCTGGGCCCAGAGGGGTGCACCATCAAGCCTAGTTAATTTTTCTACTCTTTGTCTTGCTATTGCACAGGCTGGTCTCAAAACTCATAGCCCCAAGCAATCCTACTGCCTTGGCCTTCCAAATTGCTAGGATTGCAAGTGTGAGCTATAGCACTCAGTCTCCAGGTCCACTCTGATTCCTCACTGGACAAGTAGTCTGATAATAATGATGACCTTTACACCCATGCCCAGAAAAGGCAATAGGAACGTACCAGTACCTAAAACTTACACAAATGTATACCCTTATCCTAATGTAGAATATAAACAAATTCTTAATAATCAAGCCCCTTTCCTCGTCTATACCTAATATCTATATCCTTAAAATGGAAGCTGATAAGAAAATGACTGGATAATATCTAAAGTCCCTTCAAATAGCTATTTTCACTGGTTCAGTAACTGAAAGACAGTTTGACATACCAGAAAGGGCAAAGACTCTAATAGACCTAGATTCAAATCCCTGTTTGGCCTTAGACAAATGATTCTTCTTCACTGAGCACGGATTTTCTCTTCTTCAAAAGGGTAATAATAACTTCTTGGTCACAGAATTGCTGTAAGGATTTGAGAAAGCTTATTTGATGTTCTTAGCACTGTGTCTGTCATACAGATATATGCAGTATGCAAATGGTAGTGAATACTCTGAACAAGTCTTTGGATGTTGGCTAACTACTGACTGATTTCAAGAATGAGAACTTTATGAGTAACATCTTGACAGTGACTTTGAATTTAGAAAGGAGGCATGTTCGCAAGTTAAAGATTCTGTAACTTAGAGGCCTAATCTGTTAGAGGTCACCAATTCACAGCTGGAGAAACCTGCTTTCCTAAAATCAAGTAGCCATGATAAAAAGCAACACTGTCACAGAACATCCAGATCTCAGGAAAGCTTGTGAGGAAGCCATTTTTCCATGTAGAAGGGTTACTAAGAGCAATCTTGATATGGACTCAGGATTAGATAACCTGTGGTGACTTCTGCTGATGACTGAGTTATGTAGTCAACTTTGGGCTACCCACAATACCATCCTTAGGCTTTAGTTTCCCATATATATCAGGGATTATGACATAACCTTTTAGGACTTGCTAAAAAACATTGAATAGGATTATTGTAAATCCTTGTAGAGTGGTTGGTTGGAAATAAGAGAAGTGCTCTCTGTAGTTATACCTCAATTCACCTCTCAGTAATGTGTGTCCCTTCTGAATCTCCATTTACATAGCTGGAAACTGAGCCCAAGGTTACCCGCACTGTATTGGACTATTGTAAGCAACTGATATAACTATGCATGAAAAAAGATTTTATAAAGTAGAAGACATTCCTGAAAGGCAGGAGATGCTCATTTATATGCCCAGGCCCTTTAGAGAAGTGTTCTAGTATCTCCTTATTCTTCTAGTCTTAAAAGTGATTGTATTTCCACACAGAAAGAATGTGAAGGTACCACTTCAATCTCTGCTCTGTAAAAAGGTTACCAGCATTTCTTTTTTCTTGTCATTTTTAAAGCGACTGGAGGAGAAATTGGCCAGATTGTTATCCTAGGTCCAGAGTCTTACTACAAAACTGAAACCCCACCCAGAAATCCAAGCCAGCTGAAAAATGAGGCACTGGGCATAAAACATGCCAAAAACATCCACCCTATGCTTTCCAGGATCCCAGTGATACTGGTCATTGAAAAACCCATCCCTCCAACCCAGAGGGAAAATTCAGCTGTACTTAAAATGAATTTAATTCCCGATGTTAGTGTTAAAACCCAAAAAGGTCCTCCCAAAATTCTGACCTTCTATTCAAAGACTTGCTTTTGTTTGGTTGTAGCTTGTAAAACACTTTAGCAGCAAGTTTAGGACTTATAAAACAGGGCAGATTGACAGCCTTGGGAATTGAAAGTCCCTGTTTATTCACCAAGCAGAGACAGAGGGGGTGGTAGCAACAGACAAGATGGTGATTGTGCCAATGTTTCTGGAGCAAAGATATCTCAGAACCTGAAATCTTAATAGGTCCTGGGGTGGGAATTAGGAAAGACGTCATGGAGAAGGTAAACTAGTTATAATTGCAATATACTTTTAAACTATGTTGGTACAATAAGTTAAAACTATCACTTGACCTTGGATATGTTCTTAATCTCTCTCAACAGCAGTTTATTCATCAATAAACTGAGAAGACACACTTCCTATTACATGGCTACTGAATATTATCTTTGCCAGAAGGCTCAAGAAATGGTACTTTTCTTCTCTGACACCTACTCACACTGATTTTTTTTTAATTGAAGAATGTCATTATATATACTAAAATGAATATATCGTCAGTATATAGTTTATACCTAATGTTTTTGAAAAATGGCTAGATATCTACTTTTAAATCAGTGTCTGGCACATACTATAGCAACATAGGGAAGATGAATAAAGGAAAAGAGATTGTTCCCCTGGGATCAAGGAAACACAGACCTATAAAGGAACTGAGACATGAACTGATCCAACAACTTTCTCTATATCTTTGAGTGGAAAAACTGAAATTCAGAGAATTGATTTGGGGAAACATATAGAGAAAGATCATATAATTCTACAGTTATAGACATGATACCAATAATTAGGAAATACATATTCAGTGTTTAATATGTCCCAGGTAGATAACTCAGCCTACTAAATGCTTCATCAATGAACATTTCCAGGGGATGCAATTAAACTAAGCTTCTAACCATATGTCAACATACTGGCTCCATAAAGAAAAGTAGAAGGAATGAAAGAGTGCTGAAGGGAGGAATAGACTGTAGTTGAAGATGGATTGCTTTCATAAGTGCCAAGTATACTGAATACACAGTTGACATAAATTAGATAAATAATTGCTGAATGAATGACCATGCAGACAACTTCATCAACTTAGAGTACAAATATTTCTTTTAATGTTTAGATTAGTTGCTCTCTTTGCCTCACATACACCCAATGTTGAGAAGTCCAGAACTGACCCCTCTTCTTTTAGATTATAGAAAAATTGTAAAAGTTTTCTCAATATAGACTTTCTAATGCCTTGTGGAGAGAGAAGGGAGAATTCCATCAGGTTTCTCAAGGGGGTGCTCTTTTCTTCTTTGCCTGTAATTCCTGCCACTGCCACATGATGTCACTATTGAAAATTGGGATTCTGCATGGGTCAATGCCAAGTCATGGTGAAGGTGGAGGCAATACAAAGGCACATTACACAGGCCATAGTAGTTCTCCAACAGAAGGCAATCCCGCTCCCTTGGCTATCAGAGGATTAAGGTTAGGCACTTGACTCTCAAAATCCTTATGATGAATTCCTTATATTCAGATCATAACTACTATGCCAAAGTGGATGCACATACTATGGCTTCAAGCTTGATACACCAATTAGATTTCCTCTATTGTGGTGAGTCTTCCTATATGTTAGGACAATCTTACCCCACATAAGAGATTTTATACTGCCCAAAGGAAGGAGATCTGGATCTTCTACCCATTTATTTCCAGCTCCTAGATTTATAATCAAATTTTCATAGCTACTCTCCAGGGCTCTACATATCATTGAAGGGGGTTTTGAGGAGGTAGCATTTCTCAGGCCACAAAATGCCCTCTTTTTATTCTTTCCCCAGAGTAATCAATGATTACATACTGCCCTTATTTTTTTTGTACCTAAGGGAGTCCATTCACAAGAACCTTCTCAGATAAAGAAAAAAAAAATTCTGCTCCAACAAAGTAGGATGCATATTGTATGATTTCTTTTTGCACAAAGTTTGAACAGGTGAAAGAAAGTATGACATTAGAAGTCAGAATGGTGTTTTACCCTTGAGAAAGGGGCTATGATAGAATGGGACCACAGGGTGGGCTTTGTGAGACTGTTAATGTCTCATTTCTTGACCTAGATACTGGTTACATGGCTGTATTCACTTTATAAAAATGCATCAAGGTCAATATTTATAATTATTGCACTTACTCTGCCACAAATGAATGAAAGAAGAGAGAACAGAACAACTTCCTTTTAGTAATAATGGGGAATTTGTTTCAGAACCCCACACATATACCAAAATCTGTAGAGTTTCAAGTTCCTTATATAAAAAGGAATAGTATTTGCATGCACATAACCTACACACATCCTCCTTTATACTTTCAGTCATTTCTTGATTATTTATAATACCTAATATAATGCTTACACATTACTTCATTTGTATGGATTTAATATAATACTACATATACAGCAAATTTGAGTTTTGCTCTTTGGAATTTAGTGAATTTTTATTTTTTTATTTTTTAGACAGAGTCTCACTTTATTGCCCTCAATAGAGTACTATGGTGTCACAGCTCACAGAAGCCTCCAGCTCTTGGGCTTAGGCAATTCTCTTGCCTCAGCCTCCTGAGTAGCTGGGACTACAGGCATCTGGCTATTGTTTTGTTGCAGTTTGGCCAAGGCTGGGTTTGAACCCACCACCCTCGGTATATGGGGCTGGTGCCCTACTCACTGAGCCACAGATGCTGCCCAACATAGTGAGTTATTTTTTTTCCAAATATTATCCAAGGTTGGTTAAATCCATGGATGTGGAACTCATGGTTATAGAGAGCCAACTGTGTATGCATTTAATATCCTTAGAGGCTTGAAGTCATAAAACCTTAAGACAAAAAGGCCTCAAAGATGATTAGATTCATCCACCTCATTTCACAGATACTTAATCCAAGGCCATAAACAGGAATTTCAGGACCACCTAGGGTTCAGTGTCAAAACCAGGTGTCCTGCCACCTAGCTCATGGATCATTGACCTTCATCCTGTTGCCCTCCTTCCTCTGCTGGTAAAGACAAGATGTTGATGGAGTCTTAAAATGATCCATAAATCAGGATGTCACAGTATAAAATTTTTCAGATGCTGATTAATATTAATATCTGTCTTGCAAATGGCTTCAGCAGCTGGGACAAAGCCGATGTGGCCACACAAATATGTTGCCCATGACACATGGATTGGACGAGTAGGGTGGAGGCAGCTTTTGAGTGAAAGAACAAAAGAAGAGCTTGTCTGCCTGGAATGCAATGGAAATGAGGGTTCCAAGGAGGTCATCCAGGGAGAAGCTGTGCCTGAACCCCGGAGAAGCCTGGGTGCATTTACTGACATTTAGAACATCTGTGCTTTTGCAAGGGAGATAAAAGGGAATCTGCTTCCCCGCCTGAAGGGATGATACATGGGTTCCTGAGGCCTTGGGTGTGGGCTGCTGTTGAAGGCATGATGCAGACTTTGATGGATGAAGGCTGAGGCAACTAACTAGACCACACATTAATAAAAATTATCAAACTGTCCTGGCTGGTGGAGTAGAATGCTAATGCCATTCTCCATGTGGATGTCAAAGGCGGAGAATGTCTGGAGAAAGCTAACCTGCTTTATATCTTTATCTTGATCCCACTTGTCCAAATTAGGTCCTCTATTCTGCTGCCAAGTCCCTATGCAAGCCAAGTCTGGCAGGGCCCACTCCACACCACAACTCACGATACTTCACCTGCATCTAGCCGTTCTTAGCTGGGAATGGGAAGGTGTATTCTAATTATAACTTAGGCCTATCAAAAACTTCCATCACTCACCACTGCCCAAAGAATAGAGTCCAGATATCTTAATCTGCCCTTCAGGGCTTTCATCCACTTGACCACAAACTCCAGTCCCACTCATTCTAGGGGTATGCTCCTCTAGACACCTTTCCTTCCCATCTCCTTGCCTTTCTTGCTTTATATACTTCCCTCTGTCTAAATTTTCTCTTGCTTATTATATAGTATTAAAATTCTTTCCACCCTTCTAGATTCAGGTGAAAGGCCACATTCTTCATGAAGGCCTCAATGATTACTAGTTCCCTTAGTAAACAAACTAAAAAAAAAAAAAATCACCTTTTCATTTTTACAAGACTGCCATGAAGTTGTCCATTTCTTGTGTCTCTTTCTCTCTCTCCAATTTGAGTGTTCCAAGCAGGAAGGGGCAGTACTCTTCATTTTCTCCATTGATTTCCCAGTAGTTGGCAGGTGTGGTTGCTTGCTAGACACATTTTCTGAATGAGTGCGCCAGAGGATTCTTGGGGCACCCAGATATCCTTAGTGTCTGATTTCAGTCTCGATTGCAGTGAATAGTTCTAATGCGGCTTCAGACTCACTTTGTTGAGTCTTTCCCAGATTTATGGCAGGTGCGTCTTTCCACTTTCTGCCCTAAGGCCTTCTTTGATACTTTGAATCTCCCTCAAGTTCACACAGACAAGCATTACCCAGAAGTGTGAGAAACAGTAGTCTTTAAAACAATAGGGGTAGGAAGCCAGAACAGACACACTCTAGCCATGCATCTTTCAGGGAGCAATAGCCCTGGTACCTCAATACTTGTGAACACACCTTGTACTGGCTCCTTCTCCTCCTAGTGTCACTGCTATGATTCTTCATAACTGTTTCCTGTGTGTACCTATTGACTAAACTACTTGCTCCTAATCCCTGCTGAGGCTATGTCTGTAGGGTTAGCAAAATGAAAACAAACAAAACTCCAAACCTGAGTACATGTCTTTATCTTGAGTTATAGTTAGATGTGTCTCTAGCCTACGGTCTCCCTACGATACAGGCCCAGTGCTCCCTTGAGAAACTCAGCTGCTGTGGAAAAGCCAGATCCATTCTTTGTGAGGCATGATCTATCATGTATCAGTGACAGAGCATCTGTGCCCAACATATGAAACCTTGTGACTTGCAGCCCCTGGCCCAGTATATAACCTGTGTGACTCAGAGCTTAAGTTTTCCCACGATTTCTGCCTTGAAAACAACTCCAAACACTGCTCCCATCCCCCTGCACCCAACCAAAAGCATATCTCTAAAATTTTATTTCTTTTTCATTATATTCTCCTCTCCTTTCATTAAATATGACATAAAATAAATCCTTTCCCCTTCAGAGATCCCTTGGAAGTCATCAAGAGTAGGGATAAAGAGCACAGGTTTCTAAGTAAGAAAGAATTAGGTTCAAATCTTAAATCTGTCACTTAATAACTTAATGACTATATCCCCTTAAACAATTAACTATGCCTTGGTTCTCCCATCTATGAAATGAAGATAATAGTAACTACTTTTCAGAATAATTCTGACGATTATATAGAAGAACCCGGTATGTAAGTGCTCAGTAAATGTTGACTCTCTTTCCTTTTCTTTTAATAACTGCATTTCCCACAAGGCAAAAAATTTCTGGTGTGAGTAGGTAGTTAACAAATGTTATGCCTCTTTCTTCATTCTAGCTTGGGTTATCTTTATAGTAGACATATTTCTTCTTCTTAACTTGTGCTAAGTTGCTGTCTGGTTGCATAACTTATAATAATAGCATTATTTACATTTTTGATATGATAATAGCATTGAGTGAGACAGGCAAAGCAGGTCCTTATCTGTATTAAACTTACACTCAAGAGCAGGGGAACTCTCATTGCTGTTGATAAGAATGTTTAGTCGTGTGGCCACTGTGGAAAACAGTAAGGAGGTTTCTTAAACAAATTAAAAATAGAACTGCTATATGATCCGGAAATTTTATTTCTGGGTATATATCTGAAAGAATTAAAATTAGGATCTTGGAGAGAGAGCTTCATTCACAATAGCCAAGAGAGAGAAACAACCCAAATGTGCATCAACAGATGAATGAATAAAGAAAATACATCCATATACACACACACAATGAAGTATTGTCCGCCTTAAAAAGGAAGCCATTTGCAACAACACAGATGAACCTAAAGGATGATATGCTAAGTGAAACAATCCAGTCTCAGAAAGAGAGATACTGCATAATTCCACTTACATAAAGCATCTGAAATAGACCAAGTCAAAGAAGCAGACAATAGGATGGTGTTTTCCAGGGGCTGGGGGATGAGGAAATGGGAAATTGGTCTTGTTTTTGTTTTTTGAAGCAGTGTCTCACTCTGTCACCCCGGTTAGAGTGCCATGGCATCACAGCAACCTCAGATTCTCTTGGGCTTGAGCAATCCTGAGTAGCTGGAACTGCAGGCATCTGCCACTATGCCTGGCTAGTTTTTCTATTTTTAGTAGCAGGACCAGTTCTTGCTCTTGCTCAGGCTGGTCTGGAACTCCTGAGCTCAAGCAATCCACTGGGAAATTGTTTTCAATGAGATATAAAGTTTCTTGTTGTACACGATGAACAAGTTCTGGAGATCTGCTGTCAAACATAGCACCTGAGGTACTGTACACTATGGTATTACGTACCGTAAAACATGTTAAGAAGATAGACGTCCTGTTAAGCGTCCTTACCAAAACACACAAAAAGCAACACAGGGACATTTTTGGATACAATGGATACAGTTAGTATCTTGCTTGTGCTGATGGCATGTGTTCAAACTCATCAATATGTATACATTAAATGTGTGCAACTTTGTATATAAATAATATCTCAATAAAGATTTTTTTAAAAAGGACAGGGAAATATAATATAAGTGGGTAAATACACAAATAAATAATTTTTAAAAATGCCATGTGAAATGAAGGTAGTAATAGTGGGGGGTGTGATGGGAAGTGGCAGAGAAGCAACTTTATATTTAGGTTGGGACTAAGACCCAAACGCTATAAAGGGGCTAACAAGCCAGACCGGAGGGAAGGGTAGTGAGTTCTAAGCAGCGGTTAGCGGTTATGAAATAACCATCTTGGTCTATTACCTCACATCTACTTTGCTAGCGTTGTTCCCTTCCCTTCATCCTCACCTTCCTGAAAGGGAAAGAGTTTGGGTTATATCGTTTAGGAAAACATCTCTCAAGGATGGTTATGTAAAAGAGTTTATTTTATTGCTTACTGGAATGCATGGCTTCTATCTTTATCTGGCCTTTGAAAATGGTACCCTTTCTGGGAGGAAATTCTCCCCAGAACTCAGACTCCCCCAAAGGATAACAGTTGTCCAGGGCTCTGAAATAGCCAGCAAGTAAACCCAAAGCCATAGGCATTGTGCTCTACATCTTTGGCCTTGAATGGTCAGTGTTGAGGGCACAGCTTATCCCAGGACTCTTAGTCTCTCTTCTAGGATCTACAGAAGTACATTCATGAACTTTGAAGGACTTTTCTTCTCTGAGCAGTGTTCCTCCTCTGTATTCTATGAGTAATAGGTGGGAGATAGGGAGGCGACATTGGGTAGGTAGCCACCTGTGATATCCATGGTTCCTTCCAGATTCTTTGTGATTCCAAAGGCGCTAGAATCTGGGAGTGAATACACCCAGAGAACTTGAAAAAGCATTGACTGAGGCTTTTATTTTTTAAAACTTTTAAAGTTTTAACCTAATCCTCAGAAAAGTTCTTATTATTTTATTCATTTATTTGATGCAGATTCTTACTTTATTACCCAAACTAGAGTGCAATGGCATCACTATACCTCACTACAACCTCAAACTTCTGGGGTCAAGAAATCTTCCTGCCTCAGTCTCTGGAGTAACTGGGACTACAAGTACCTACCACTAAACTCAACTAATCTCTCTATTTTTTGTAGAGATGAGGGTCTTACTATATTGCTGAGAGTGGTTTTGAACTCCTGGCCTCAAGCAATCCTCCCAGTAGGCCTCCCAAAGTGCTAGGATTACAGGCATGAACTACCATGCCCTGCCTGAGGCTTGTAAGTGGATCAATAGTCTCCAAAGGTGAGCTGGAAGAAAACCTGGCAATTATAGATTAGGGCCCATAATTGTTCTCTTATAAGCCTGTCTTCATTGCTGGTTCATAACCAAATTCTCTAATTTTCTTTTTCAAGGAGACTCCACCCTCACCTTTTCCCACTAGGGTAGGTGGGGCTGGAACAGGACAGGGTAATTGAGTTCGCCCTAGGGACTTGGGGTCAGGCAGGCACACCTCCTTGATCTCATCTCAGATGGCTCCAGGGATGTACCCAGAATTTCTTCCTTGGGTGGCAAGACAGGATGACTCAGGGAAAGGAAAGTTGATTGTGGGAAGTTTATGAAGACAAAGAATGAGGTTGGTGAAAAAAGCCAAGCCTGGATATCTCATTCCTAGAGGCAGATGGCCTAGGGTACCAACACTGGGCAGGGTTCAAGGACAGCCTACCTATGTGCTGGCCACAGCTTACCAAGGACTAGGGAGAAGTTCCTTGAACTCTGGCATTCTGTTCCTTCATCTGCAAAATGAGGGGTGAGACTTAACTGATCTGTAAGTTTTGGAAATAAGATGCTTTAGGATTCTAGAAGCATGCCACTGCATGGGCTATGTCTGAGCCTCAGTTTCCGCTGCTGTGAAAATGAGCACAATAATAGTAACTTTATGATAGAATTAGTGTGGGGATTAAATAGTTTAACATAGTATCTATTTTAATTATCCAGGGAACTCATTTAAAGGCTTCTACCATAAATCAGATTTTGTGCTAAGAGAAAATGAACAGTTCATAGAGTGATACCCTCACAGAGCTATTCTTGTGGGTGCACAGTACACCTTCAAAAATCAAAATAGGCTCAGTGCCCGTAGCCCAGTGGTTAGGGCACTAGCCACATATACCAGGGCTGGCAGGTTTGAACCCAGTTCTGGCCTGCGAAACAAAAAGGACAACTACAGCAAAAAAGTAGCTGAGCATTGTGGCAGGCATGTGTGGTCACAGCTACTTGGGAGGCTGAGACAAGAGAATCACTTAAGCCCAAGAGTTTGAAGTTGTTATGAGCTGTGACACCATGGCACTCTAACGAGGGTGACATAATAAGACTCTGTCTCAAAAGAAAAAAAGAAAACAAAAATGAAAGCAATTTTAATGAGACATTTTGGTTTCTTTGTTTTTCTTTTTTTTTTTTTTTTCTGAGATTGAATCTCTGTTGCCCTGCGTAGAGTGCCATGGTGTCCTAACTCACAGAAGCCTCGACTCTTGGGCTCAGGAGATCCTCTTGTCTCAGCCTTTGGGACAGCTGGGACTATAGATGCCCACCACTATGCCTGGATAGTTTTTCTACTTTTAATAGAAACAGGGTCTCACTTTTCTTAGGCTGACATTTCAGCTATTATCAAACAGTTGTGTCAAGCCCTCTGCCCCATGTTATGGACAAATAGCAGGCAAAAATATTCCAAGATGTGGTAAAACCCTCTGACGAAGAATTCTCTATCCCTGGTCTAAGGTAGAGATGACACGTCATGGAGTGATGGAGTGACGCAGGTGTCGTAAATGAACATTGTAGATTGTATATTAGACAGTCTGGCAGAGGGGGACTGTGCAAACTAGAGTTTGCCGCATTCTATAGCATGGGCAGCAGCTGCACGGCTCCCCTGCCTACTGCTGCCACGTGGGAATGGGAGCCGGGGACTGCCAGAACCCAGAACCCTGCTAACTATTTTTTAGCAGAAGTCAGGAATTCAGATTTTCATAGAAAAATCATCCAGTGGAAACAGCTTATTCAAATATCTAGAAACACAATGTAGCCAATGGCTTGCTATTTCCAGGGTAAGGCCAGGTATTTCAGATGCACAAGAGCATAATGTGTATGATCTAAGAAGAAAGTAAGGAAACAGGAGAGGGATGAACGACTATTGACACTTCTATGTGCCAGGCATCTCCCATACCTTGGATATTATTTCATTTGCTGTTCACAACCAGGCTGAGAAGTCTTGGTGTTTCGTTCTCCCCACCCCCACAATGCTATTCATACAGGGGAAGTGTGTTGGGGAAACATTGCTACGGACAGACATAACCCTGGCAGGATGAGGAGACTGCATATAGGTCAATGCAAGAGACAAAAAGCCTGGTGAGGAAGCAATAGTAGAAGCATCTAGGGTGGCCCTCCTGGGGAGGAAAACACGAGCAGATGGAGGCAAAATGGAGACATAACTAACCGATGTTTTTAAACGTCAATTGGTAATGTCTTATCGGGAAATTCTACCTCTCTCCGTCCTCCCCATGTCGAAAGGAGGAGGAAGGAACCTTACACCTGTACCCTTCTCTTACTTTTTCTTGTCACCTTCTCTCTCTCTTTTTCTTTCTTTCTAAATGTAACATTTTATTTGGGAAGAAAGGAGTGCAATTCAGGACATACCAGCATGCTGAGTGGTCTTCAGTATGTGAGGAGGAAAAGAAAATGTTGGAGGTTTTATTTTAAAAAAGAATTGGGAGGCCAGGAGTTTGGGACCAATCAGGCTCTCTTTAGAGCCTCTGCTCAGTCCCAGGCCAACCATCCCTCCAGGCGGACTTGGGAAACTGAACCACAGTTCCCCAGACCGCACCGGCTAGTCTACACCTTGATGCTGCTCAGAATAATTTCTTGGAGCAATGAAGTTCTCTAGAAAAGAACACTCAATCACGCTTTCTAATGCCCAGACCAACGGGCCTCTTGCTTCTGCCTTTCATTATGCTGGCAGTGAACAGTGGAAAGAAGTGAAGATTAGACAGTCAGGAGACAAGAATTCAGTCCTTGGCCCCACATTTCTCAGAAGTTTGACCTTCAGCTATTAATTTCGTGAGCTTGATTTTCAACTCCCTCACCTGTAAATGTAGATAATATTTCCCTCCTTCTCAGAAGAATTAATTTGTGGATAAAATGAGATAATGTATTTAAAATTCCTTCAATCCACTCTTCATAGAGCAGTCAGGGTGATAAAAGTTTTACTCTTTAGCACGCCTTAAACAACCCTCCATAATCTCAGCCCTCCTAGAGTCTCCCCTCTTTTAATTTCACCACTCCAGCCACAAAACTTTTCATTCCTTAAGTTCTCTCTGCATGCTGTTCCCTCTACCTGGACAACTTTCTAACCCCATGCACTCCATCTCTATCTCCTGCTCCCACTCCAGGTCTTTGCCGGGTGCTCACCATGTCACTAGGCACTGGGGAGAGAGGGATGGGAAAGATAAACATAACAACACCTTGGAGAATTTAATATTCCAGTGAGAATGGTAAATGCTACATCTCTGTCCCCCACCCTAAAAAATGTATTTAGTATAATTGTAATAACCATGACCAAGCCGGGGAAATATAAAATACTAACAAAAGTTCACACCGTCAACGAGAGAGTGAAATCTAATCTAGGGATCCAGATGAGTCACATTCCAGCTGAGACTGGAGTGTACAGGCACCAGGGAGAAAGAAAACTGTTAAATCAGGAGAGAAGGTGGGGAAAGGTGGTAAGTGGGTTGAAATCATTTATAACTTTGTTGGGTGTGTCCAATGTTTCATTTAGTTAGAAGAATTATGGAAGTTCTTAAAAGGAGAAGTTTAAATCAGGGAGGGGAGGGGAGAGGTCTGATGGAGGGGAGTAAATGGTGGGACCACATCTATGGTGCATATTGCAAAGGTACTTGTCTGATCTATTCAGTATAGAGTATAAATGTCTTAACACCACAATTAAGTATATGAGGTGAGGGATGTATTAACTAGTTCGATGTAAGCATTCCAAATTGTTTGTAAAATCAGCACATTGTACCCCATAAATGCATTAATGTATGTATGCTCTATGTGTTTATGACTTAATAAAAATAAATAAATAAATATCAGATACCTATTGATCCAATATTTATTGAGTGACCATAGTATGCCAGGCACTGGACATCATCAAATGTACAATTTAAAATGATAAGTCTGGCTTTAGAGTTGAGAAATGAAAGGGAGGAAAAGTGACCAATATAAGGACTTTGAAAGGTGACCTGTCGCTCTGTTCCAGGCATTAAAAAGGAAAAAAAAAGGGGTGGGGTTTGGGGGAAAGGTTATCATAGCAGATGTTAGGTGGCTCAGGTTAGGCAATGGGAATAGAAAGGAGACTAAAGAGATAATGGAGATGAAGGCCAAATAACTTGGTCATGAACTGAACATGAAGGTGAACAAGAAACAAGAGGTAAAGGTCGTCCTTGGGGCTTTGTTTCAAGAAACTAAGTGTTAAGAGGCACCAGTTGCATGGGGAGTAAGTGAACATCTGGAAAGAAACAACTGTGTAGGGAGATAACAAATGCGGTTTAGTTTACAGTTTGGGGTGTATGGAGTTTGTACTGCTTGTGAGACATCAAATTACAGGTACTTATATTTAATTGGATATGGGTAGGATTCAGAAGAATGAGATGGAGACACAAATGTAAAAGCAATGAATATATTGATTGTTACTAGGGGAGTAGTTGTGGTAACCCAGACAGAGCTTCAACTGGGGCATGAGAGAAAGAGATATAGGAGCAAGTCATGAGGAGCTTTAAGATTTAAGGGGCAGGTAAGAGAGTCCAGTAAGGGAGGCTAAGTCGGAGTTAGAGAGTGGAAACCAGGAAAGTATAGTATCAAAGAATCCAAAGAATGCGAATGTTTCGGAAGAGAGTGGTCTACCCGGTAGAATATGTGGATGTTAAGTAAGTTTATGGCAAAAAAAAAAAGTCATTGGCTCTAATGACATCGGGATCACAAATGTTCATACATAGAGAAAAATGTGGCAGTGACTTGGTAGTAGCAGAAGGCAGAGTGATTCAGAATGAGTTGAGGAATGAGTAAAAAGTGAAAAAATGAAGTCAGCTATTGTAGGTGACACTTTCAGAGGTATGTTAATAAAGATGAGAAAAGAGATCACTATGATGATGGAAGATGGAATGATTTGTTCCTTTGTTTTAAGAAGAGAAGGTTACGAGCATATTTACATCATGGTGAAAATAATCTACTGAAGAAGGAGGAATAAAAAATACAGGCTAGGGTTCAGTGCCTGTAGCACAGTGGTTCTGGCGTCAGCCAAATACACTGAGGCTGGGCAGGTCTGAAATCAGCCTGGGCCAGCTAAACAACAATGACAACTGCAACAAAAAACAGCCAGGCATTGTGGCAAGCACCTTTAGTCCCAGCTACTTAAGGACGCTGAGGCAAGAAGTCGCTTAAGCCCAAGAGTTGGAGGTTGCTGTGAGCTGTGACGCCATAGCACTCTACCAAGGGTGACACAGTGAGACTCTGTCTCAAAAAAAAAATCAAATACAGGATAGAATGGGAGGAGATTTTTGCATGTTATGAATCTGAGAAAGCTCTAATAATTAGAATCTACAGAGAACTCAGACAATAAGAAAAGTGCAAACAACCCCCTCTATAAGTGGGCAAGAGACTTGAACAGAAACTTCTCTGAGTACAGTAGATGAATGGTCAATAAACACATGAAAAAATGCTCATCATCTTTAATCATCAGAGAAATGCAAATCAAAACCACTCTAAGATATCACCTAACCCTGGCAGGATTAGTCTACATCACAAGGTCCCAAAACACTGGATGCTGGCATGGATGTGGAGAGAATGGAACATTTCCACACTGCAAGTGGGATTGCAAACTAGTACAGCCTTTCTGGAGAAAAGTATGAATAAAAGATCATACTTTTATGATCAAAGATCTAGAAGTGGACCATCCATTTGATCCTGCAATCCCATTACTAGGTATCTACCTAGAAGAACAAAAGTCATTTTATCACAAAAACACTTGTACCAGAATGTTTACTGCAGCTCAATTCATAATTGCCAAGTCGTGGAAACAACCTAAGTTTCCATAAATGCATGAATGGATCAAAAATTGTGGTAAATATATCACAGAATATTATCCAGCCATTAAAAAGATGGAGACTTTACATCTTTTATGTTTGCCTGGATGGAGTTGAAACACATTCTTCTTACTAAAGTATCTCAAGAATGGAAAACTAAATATCCAATGTACTCCATACTAATGTGAAACCAATATATAAATAATTACGCGCTCATATGAACAATAAAATACAATTATAGTCTAGTACGAGGGAAGAGGGAGGTGGAGGGGGAAGGATGACTGGCAGAAGGAGGGAGGGCAGGAGGCGGGAATCTCATCTAATGTGCACATTGTGAGAGTATATCACACACGCACTGGGTGAGGGGCTCTGTTACAACTGGAACTTTACTCTGGAAGTGAAAACAGTGTAACCTAAAAATGTGTACCCTCATATTAATTTGAAATTAAAAGAAAAAGAGATACAGGGAGAGAGAATGTATGTGTAGTTTCCTAACAATTTAGAAAGCTATAAAAAACAGTGCAATGGAAGAATTAACTCTGGAGGGGACATTATATCAGGAAAGAAGAAGAGTATTCTTCTTGACAAGAAAGGATCATTGATTTGCATATAGGAAGAGGTATTGACATCCCCAAACAAGCCCAAAGTTTAGCTTAGGCATTCAATCTATTTAATCTTAACTAGACATAGTCTATAAAAAATATTGAACTAATTTTTTTGCATGGAAAAACACTGCTAGTTATGACTGGGTGACATTGAACTGAAATGACACCATTTATACGTGGAAGGAGTGGTTAGTGGGAGAGAATGCTGGTCTGTAAAGAGGTACACTCAGCCAACACAGCAAGAGCAAATTAAGAGAACTGCAATTGAATTCTAGCTCTGCCTCTTCCTAGCTGTGCCCCTTCTGGCAGATGTATTTAACCTCTCTGAGCATCAGGTACCTCATCAGGAAGAAGTCAACAATAACATTGACTCCATAAAGTTATTGCTAGAATTAAATAATTGGAGTAAAAAGGACAAGCCATGATACTTGGCATACAGGGAATTCTTTTTTTTTTTTTTTTATTGAATGGTAACTGTGTACATTGATGCATTTTGGGGGTACAGTGTGGTGTTTTCACACACAATCCAAGACACTTCCATCAAACTGGTTAACATAGCCTTCATGTAACTTTCTTAGTTATTATGTCA
>NW_003852409.1:19698962-19702120 GCF_000181295.1 Otolemur garnettii
GACAAAGGTTTAATAACCAGAATCCATAGAGAACTTAAACGTATTAGCAAGAAGAAAATGAGTGATCCCATCTCAGGGTAGGCAAAGGACATGGAGAGAAATCTCTCTGAAGAAGATCAGCGCACGGCCTACAGATATATAAAAAAATGCTCACCATCCTTAATCATCGAGAAATGCAAATCAAAACTACTTTGAGATATCACCTAACTCCAGGAAGATTAGCCCATATCACTAAACCCTAAAACCAGAGATGCTGGCGTGGATGTGGAGAAAAGGGAACACTCCTGCACTGCTGGTGGGAATGTAAACTAGTACGTTCCTTTTGGAAAGACATCTGGAGAACACTTAGAGAACTAAAAATAGACCTGCCGTTTAACCCTGCAATTCCTTTATTAGGTATATTCCCAGACAACCAAAAATCGCATTACAACAAAGGGAATTCTTAATAATAAATACTATTATTAGTTCTTAGGACCTTAACAACACATTATCTCCTGATTTATGCCCTTGCAGTCCCTTTCTGGATGGGCTACGTGTAACTGTAAGGAAATAACAGAGAGCTGTCACCCAGTCCCCATCTTCAGGAGTCAAATCTTGGTGATTTTGCAGCCATGGCAGACTCCCATGTTAAGACAGGAAAGGACTCTACAAGGCGTCTCATGCCTCATTTAATCTAACATACAGGCCCTCTGTCTTCAGATATAAAGCAGTGAAATCAATAATTAAAAGATTTAAAGCCTATGCTGTGTTAATTTCTGGCAAGAGTCCTCTCAATGTGTTTTTCTTTTTTTTTAAGTCACCCCTGTCCCACTTCAGTAGACATGAGCTATGCTGTGGGGGGACCTCCAGAACAGGACGTAGATGAAAAGGTCCCCGCTCCCATGAGGCCTCCTGTGAAGAGAGGTCTTCATGATTTCTAATATTTGTTCCACCTCCTTCCCATCTTGAGAATTAGGAGCAGGGAAGGCAGGATGGAGGCAAGCAGGCAGAATATGAAGTTGAAATGGCTAGTGAGGCCTGGGATGCTGACCGTGGGTCCCTACAGCGCTGATACTAAGGCCTGGACTGATTGGAGTCCAGCATGTGGTACTGTCCTGCACAGAGGCCTCATTGAGGAATGGTGGCTTTTCTTACTTGGCCACCACTGTGGGCACCACAGCCTCTATCTTTCTCATGGGACACAGTGGGGGACACAGTCACTTAGCAGTCCCTCCGACAAGCAGGGGTGCAGACTCCCATGCTGCTGTCTTTCACTAAAGGCTGCCCAGAGGCTAGGACTAGTGACTTTTGATGGAAGAATGTAATGTAGGGACAAAGCCCACAGTGTGTCCCTAGAGTGGGTGGCTGAGGCAGAGGAGTAGAAGCTCACTGGAGACGGGCAGGTCAAGGAAGTAACAGACTGGACTGTTGGACAGGACATCCACAAGAATCCTGGCTACTCCTGCTGTGATACTGAGAGCACAGGTATGAGAAAGCTCCAAACCAGGGGCTTAAACACATAGAGAACCAGTTTCAGCTGTGGTGAGGAGATGAAGGTGGGAGTCTGTTTGACTTAACTTTTGGGGAAATAACCAAATGTCAAAGACATGAGGCAGGATGGATTTAGTGATGACAAAATCTCTGGAGGAAAGGTGAGCATCAATTTTGCATAATTTTTGCCTGGCTTGGAAGGAGATTCTGGTTCACGTAGAGAGCGATTTAGTTTTTTTCTTAGGCATGTAATGGGTAGCTGCTATTAAGGGCAAAAATAACCTCAGGTGACAGCAGAAAGGAAGTGAAACCATTCAGAGAGTGATCTCCTGGTGGGGGGGGCTGGTGTTCTGGTTGGTCAGTATGATTTATTACTAAAACCAGAAGATCAAACAACTGCCTCCCTTCCTCTGGGTGGCCTTCACGTCACCACTGGGCTGAGTTAGAAACCCCTCTTCTGTGTTCCCATAGCAGCTGAGTTATCTCAGACCCATTAGGCTAATACAGAAATTTCTTGCTAAATAGTTTCTCTCTCCTAGTAGACTATGAGCTCCAATAGGTCAAAAAGGATGCCTGTTTTGTTACCATTCCATGCCTGGCATTTATCAAAGTACCTGTACCACAGTAAGAGCTCCATGCATGTTAACAGGATGAATGAGTGTGCTTTGTGAAAGACAAAGACTCTGTGATGTAGAAGGCAGGCTGGGTGGCATGAGGGGGATGGACAGAATTAAAACTCTCCAAGTACCTTTTCCCTTTGGAAGCCCTTGACTTTAGAAATCTCTTGCCCACAGAGCAGCTAGAGTGACAGAAATATTTTCTGAGGCTCTAATATCAGTTCCAGATGTTTGCAGTAATGGCGGTTTGTACCTCACCCTGTAAAACATCCCCCCTCCTCCATTCTAGCAGAGAGAGTGGAACCTAGTCCCCATTGACATCACCCCTCTCAAGCTGGCTCAGGGCAAGCAGACAGCAGGCAGCTGAGGGCCCTCTAGATTCCCAGAAAAAAGCATAGTTCAGCCACGGCCTGTCCTGCGTGAGGAGCTGTGAATTATTTCCATAAGATTTCACAAACACCGCTGATGTAACTGTTTCATCACAGCTGTCTTCTCAGCTCTGGGGAAAAGGGGTCTTATTGTTATTCGCCTTGATTTATTCCCCATACAAACTTACCTCCACAATCGCTCCTCTTCACTTGGGAAAGCCTCAGTCTAAAGTCTGAGATAGGATAATGTGTATGTGTTGAGACAGAGGGAGGGGCCTTCCAATTGTAGAGGGGTCTTCCACAGGGACAGGAGAGGATAAAGGACAGTGTTGGGAGTGAGTACACATGTTCTTTCACCATTCTGGACATTCTTCTTAACCCAAACTTGAGTCTAGATGAACAGCTCATATGTGAATCAGCTTAAAGAGATGAAGAGAAAAGAGTGGAGACATGGGCAGAAAGTGACATGGAGTGAAAAGAATAGGCAGAGAGAAAGTTACCAAACAAGGAGACACAGATGAAGAGAGCAGAAGAAGGAAAGAGAGAGGGAAAGAGTCAGGAAAGATGTCGAAGGAAGAAACAGTCAAGAGATGAGAGTTGGCAAGAGGTAAGCCTGGTACTGACCAGCTGAGACGAGGCCTCCAAGGCTCCCAGATGCCAGGGTGAAGAGAACTGACCAGCTGGGGAGAGGCCTCCAAGGCTC